>NC_068416.1:4959421-5259421 GCF_023724105.1 Carassius gibelio
AAGTGTATAGACAGGGTTTCAGCGTGACACACTTCAGGACGCTCGGGTTCAGAGTCAAAGGAAAGAACTACAACTTGAAAAAAGATGAAAAATTTAATTTCTGAACTTGTAGGAATTTATATTTTCCCACCTTTCGCCCAGAGTATGGTAGCTGACACAGACACCCGTCCAGTGTATTTGACAGATTTATGATATAATAAAAAATAAAATAAAAAGAGCATTAATTCACTGCACTAATTCAACCCAATCACAGTATGACTGAAATTTGCACAATTTATATTCCTATTCATAATTTTGTAATAAATATATGATGTTTTGGTAACACTTTAGTCTAGGGACCAGTTCACGCAATTAGTTGCTTATTAGCATGCCTATTATTAACATATTGTTTATTAGTATAAAGGACATATTCTACATCCCTATGCCTAGATAAATTCAACAAGTAATTTATTAACTTTTAATAAGCAGCAAATGAGGAGTTTTTTGTAGCAAAAGTATTGGACCTTAAAATAACCAATGTTATAATATGCTATAAAGGTATAACATGTATAATGTAATAAACACATTACATTTTTGAAAAATGATATTCTAACTCTGTTCCAATAGAGATGTTTCAGGGCTGAATGTTAATGTTTCGTTGCAGAAAAAATTTTTTCAAAGTCCTCAGACGTCCTATTCATAATTTATTTCCAAAACTCATAAAAGAACTCAAGTCCAAGTCTCTTGAATTAACAAAAAGTTCAAATCAAGCACAAGAATAACAGTCATACAGTAACACAAAAACTACTGCTTCCTTACACTAGGCAGTGTTAAAAGTGTTGATTATTATATTATATGGCACATAATTAATGGCATTAGCTTGCTCAGATTTGACTGCAACACGACTGACGTCATTTTAGAAAAGCATAGGACACACATACTGCTTTTAAAGTTGCATTTTTCTTCCAAACAAAAGGCTTTCATCTGAGAACTGAATTTGATTTGGGATTTGATATAATGGACTCAAACACCACGGCTCTCCTATATCACTCTTAATACACACTTCATCCCTAATCTCAGAAATAATTGATGAAAACTCTTTTTGGAAGTAATGACTGGCACAGGGTAAAAAAAAACAACATGAAGGTTTGAGGAATGAAAAGAAGTGTTCATAAAGTAGAAATGTTGCGTCTCAAACTGAGACGGATGCACCCAAACAGGTCATTTTTGCAGGAATTATCAAAATGGAAATGGGATGACAAAAAAAGGTGTCTATTGCTGTTTTTATAGTGCCATCTATAACAAAAGGCAACAATATATCTGCAGCATTTTGAGCAGCTTCAACGGGGATCAGAGGACATTATGACATTAATCCATGGAAGCCAAAGACAACCTGAGAACTGTAACACATCTCAGGTTTCAGATTGATTCTGCTGGATATTGCTGGGATTATCTGCGCTAGCCACTCAGTCTAGACAACGTTTGAGTTTTGTTAGACACAGGCAATGATTAGACAGCTTGTGACTGTGAAAGAAGTCTGTAGTTTGGAAAAAGAGTGTGCATTACACGTATTTCATTTTATAAAATAAAATTAAAGCACTCTTTGAAGAAACTTAAGCATTCTATATAGTTTGTTTTGCAGTCATTGTCAAAATGCCTTTGATATTCTAATGCATATGACTCATAAATATGCATTAATCAGCATTGCTGTAGATCACCACAGACATTCAGACTTTACATTGTGCGTCTGCTTTTGACTCGGATGACAACCGGTAAGCTCATATTCTCTTAAGCTTTTAATTACCCTACATTGTGCCTGTGCACTTTGAACTATGACATGCAAGACTCTTTTTCTGCATACCGTACACAGGGACAAGCCTTTGTCATTCTCTATCAGATTCCCAGTGCTTTAGCAGGAGCTGAAGACCAGATCAAACACATCTGTTTATATCTCACATCCAATCAACACCATTGGTCTGTTCAGCAGTAAGGGGATGGTTCACACAAAACAATTGATAAATACAAATTTAGAAATATTACTCAACCTCAAACCTGTTTTGGTTACACACATTCTTCAAAATTCATTCTTCTTCAGCATAAGAAGAAGTCGTCTTTTGAGGAACCCTGCACTGGACTCTGCTAATCACCGAGGCACCTCAAGGTTCAGTGCTAGGTCCTTTTCTTTTCTCCATTTACACAAACTCAATGGGCACAATCGTAAAGGCACATGGCTTTCAGTACTACTTCTGTGCAGATGATATGCGTCTCTATCTGTTGCAACATTGACAGAGACAAGACAAGACACAGATAATAAAAATAATAATATACAAATATATAAAACTGACAATGTGCAAAATAGCAAAGACACAATATAGAAAATAGACAATTTAGTATGTACATGTATATGTTAGGTGCAAATTTGAAATGTAAATATGTTTTTTTTTATCGCACACACACACACACACATAATTTATTACAGATCAGATCTTAAGTTATCTAACACCAATATCTCTATTTTTTTGTATTCTATTTTCTTTTTTTCTCATTGCTCTTCTATTGATTTTGATTGCTTCTATTGTCCTCATTTGTAAGTGGCTTTGAATAAAAGCATCTGCTAAATGACTAAATGTAAATATTTTACGCATAATTATTGTTATTGGTAAATTATAAAAAAAGAAACATTAAATTATATATATTTTTCTTTACTCAATTTATTATAAAAAACAAAAACAAAAGCAAGAACCCCTTTCACTTAAAAAGCATGTTTTGTGGTGATTGTGTTTGCACTGCTTTGGGATTTAATGTTCCAGGTTTAATGCTGATTGCAGAAGTGGCTGTTGAATTAACAGCAGTTTAGTTTGATTATTAGTGTGAACATAACGAAATACAGATAAAGAGACTGTAAAAGAAGCAGATATATGACATCACCTGCTTATATATGACTTCAACAGAAAGAGCAGTTAATTATACATAAATACATTGATTTCAAAATACTGGTATTACAATTCAGAATAACCCAGTAAAATGTAACGATGATGGAAATGTTGGCTGATATTCCAGTGAATAAAAAAAGAGATCAGAAATATGTTTTTGTTCTTCTGCAATACACCCTTAGCGAAGTTAAATCATGTAAATGTGACTAAGCTTAGCGTTCTACTAATTACTTCATGGGATGTACATGGGACTATTTGCAAGCGTTATTTATTTTTTAATGCTTGAACTGAACTGTTCAGGATAAACACATGCTGCCATTTGTTCTGCTGAATTTACTCTGCACTATAAACAGTCTTTACTTCCTGATGGCACCACGTCATTCTATACACCATAACCTGATGTTTATTTCATTTCGTCAGCGACGAGGAGTCTGATTTCCGGCACCAATAACAGCCTAAAGGAAGCCAAAGCAAGCATTCCTGCAAAAGGCATGAGCTCAGAAGCTCCTGCTGAAAACACACGGGTGGAGTCCCAGGAAGAGATGAGCGGCTTGTTACAGAGCTTTTGTGAAAGCAAAACCTGAATGGCCTCCAGGCAAATGTACATACAGCTCTTTTGTTTGTCTAGCTGTGTGTGTGTGTGTGTGTGTGTGGGTGGTGAATGCTTGTATGTTTGACAGGAGTGACGGGATAATGATAAGAGGGTCTCCTCCCATGAGAGTGTGTGTGTGTGTGTGAGGTTGAGCTGGAGGTGTTGGGCTTCCTAATGAAGGACGTGGACAGTCACACCATTACAGACGACACAATGCTGTAGACTCTCTGGATTAACGTGGGTCGTCCTGATCCACCGAATCCCTCGGCAGACGGGATCATCATGTGTGGAGAAGCTCAAGACTAAAGAGAAGCAGCGGCCGAATACATGAGTGTGATGCAGAAATCTACTTTCACAGACTCCACAGATGATTTTTAGCTTTACACGATGGTTTTGTGTGAGGAACAGACCCATGTGAGCGGTTATACAGAGCAAATCTTCCCCTCTCTGCAGCTCTAAAACGTTCACGTGTTCAGACTTGCTGTGTGAAGATGCATTGGTTCCTCTGCTCTCTTCCCGGCTGAACGCAGTCAATCATGTTGTGTTTAACCATTTGCAGATAGCAGGGAAAAGCTGAGGGGTCAGGCTTTATCTGTGGAGCTGACCCTTTGATCTGGCCTACAGATTAACCCCTGATGCACAGAGACCCCAGAATCACCTCCAGACCCTCAAAGCCCAATAAAAGCTCACCGGACGAAGAGGATTGTGCAAGCTGTAGTCTCCTGCAGCAGGATAAGGTCCACCGCAATGAAGCATTGCCATCGCTGAAGGATTCTGAGCTGGAAAAGTGGGACCATGTTCAAGAATACAATACAAAACTTAGTTACTGCATGTGTGAACTTGTGAGTGAAATTGTATTAGGGTTTAATGCAACTCTTGAGCAAAGTGGTAGGATTTCTGTGATGAAGCCAGTGCTTGAAAACTCACTGAGCTTCTGGAGTTCTCATGCAGTACAGTATGATGTTTTTAGAGAAATAAACCAAACATAGACATCCAAAAAACAGTGTAACTGGGGTCCAAACACTTTGGAAAATGAAGAACATGAACTGGTTGTATTTTTCAAATTCCTTGATCAAACTTACTTTCTTTGAAAATGTATGAAATTTGGTGTGCCTCTTCATATTGTCCTAGTGTCCATGTGTTCCAAGTTTTATGAGGTTTGGACACTGTATTCCCAACATACAGGGAAAAATCATCACGTGTCACACCCAGAAAATATATATTCACTCAAACTTGCCAGACGAAGCAGATAATCAAAATAATTTTTTCACAAATGTTACTCAAATCTCAGATCAGTCAGATGGGGACTCTAGTTAGAGTATGAAAAAGAGGTTTCCAAAACATTAAAATGGCTTAAAAATACTTCAAAATTCAGTGAAGGGAGTTTAGACTCCAGCGCCACCTTGCTGCCAACTCTCACAGTTTGGTTTGTAGGCCACACAATCCCACGTGTTGATGTATACTGAAGGAGGGTCAGGATCACGCAGGAACCAAGAGCACAGGTTCCCATCGGCTTCCTAAAAGAGCTGCAGGATCAGATCTGCTGTAAGAGGTGTGAGATGACTGCCTCCTGAGCTTCATATGAACATGAAGAGCCCTGAACACAGCAGAAGTCTTACAGGGACCGTTATATTATCATTCTACCCAGAATCAAGATGATGAGGTATCGGGTTAATACGGCCACCATCATTCATCCAGGACAAGCACACTCTTTATTTTATGTTTGTCTCTAATGAACTATTCTGATGACCGAATAATGGTTTATTATGAAACACGTTATTATTAAGCATGTGCTCAAAATGTACGTATTTTCAACAAAAGGAGGTTAACTGTTTTACTAAGAATGGTTATTACTCTTTAACTTTCATGCACAAGAGTGTTTTCCCACAGGTCCAGCATTTATCATCAAGCTGTTTAAGACTTTCTTGAGCATCAGATAAGAGCTTTAACACTACAAGTGCCCTATAAAAGGAAATATAGTTTCAAGAAGTTGAAGAAGTCCCATCTGAGCGGCTGTGAGTATATTGAGTCGACATTCTTCACGATTAACAAACAGATTCTCCACATCCACTCAGAATGACGGATATACTGCGCTCCTTTCATGTGGACCGGCGTGATCTTTGATGACTGGCTATTTACGCTCCCTGATCCCGCTGATGTTTGCTTTAATTTCATCTAGTCCTCTGCCCCTCTGGGCTTACTCTCTCTACATGCAAAGAATAAAAACATCATCCGCCGGAGCTCTGGGAAAGCGGCCCTTTCCAACCCGTGCCTACAGATGCTTTGAGTTTGAGGAGACGAGGAGAGAGCTGCCCGTGTTTCCTGTGGATTAGTCCTCAGATGGTGGAGTCTGTGCTGGGAAACTGACCCGCCGCTGACCGCCATAACCCCGGGATAAGAGCTGAGAAACTGAGCTACCCAACATACAGAGTACTCCAGTGTTCATCTCTGATCAGTCCAGAGCGATCATAATTCACATGGACCGATATCACGGGAGCTAAAGAGGAGGTTTGAAATAAACTAATTAAACTAACTTACCCAGATGTCTCCTCACAGATCCTGTATTGTGTTCAATATAAGGTGACCTCATTGGAAATCTAATACTGGACTAAGGGCTCCATCTGCTGACAGCAGTCACACATTACACAAGTTTCACACTTTATATATATATAGATATAGTTTTATGCAAATTAAAATTGTGATACACATTATATATTGAAACAACAGAGCAAACTAGAGAAAATGATGCAGTACACAAAGCCCAATCCCGCTGATAAAAATCAAACCAAAGCCTCAAACTGTTGCTGTTCTAATAAAAGTAGCCCAAATATTTTACCCCCCAAACTTCATCATCAGGCATAAAATAATCCTAGTTCCAGCTCTGAGATCGTCAGAGGATGGTCTTCTTCAGTTGGCGTCGAGTTTGGCCATCTCCTGCACGTAGATCCCGATGCTCTCGCTGTCAAACAGCACAAAGAACACCGTCTTGATGGAGGACGACATGGTGGCCACGAAGTAGCTGGAGATGGCCTTCAGAATGAGCTGAGCGGCCGTCTGCTTGGGAAACCCGTTTCTACAGAGCAGAAACACAGGGAAGCATGCAGCGTCACAGAAATCAGGAACCGTTAGACTTCAACAACCTCCAGATGACCGACGGCAAACACAACCAGCATTAGCATTCAACAACTCATGGATGAGAAAACTAGCATGAGTATAAGCTAATCAGTCTGTACATCTTCACATTTCATTACTAATGACCTGAAATTATCTTTTTTCTGCACAACATGCATTTTGCGACATCTATTATTAATATTGTTAACTGAGGTTTAAATATACCCCTTTAATTAACCTATTAACTACTAACTTATTTAACAAGACCAACCTAATGTTTAGATTCTTGAAGTAATTTCTGACCTGACTGAACATGCATTCATAGGAGCTTCCCTTTCAGATGTGATTTACGAATGTCTGCGCTGGTCTAATGACTAGTATTTGTGCCATTATTTAACTCTCCCAGAAAAGCATGTCTTGAGTGATGTGTGCTGGTCTTTATGGACGGGATCTGCTGCGTCTGTGTTCTGTAATGTGTGCACGGTTAGTAAACCTCTCACAGAATGATCTCCCATCTGTTCTTTCATGGAGTCACAATCTAACACTCATTTCCTCTGTTTAGTAGATCTGGTCTAGGGCTATAAATGACTTGATTTACTAAAGTGGTACCTGCCGCTGCCGATGGAAGGGAAGGCCACAGATTTGAGCTTCTTCTCGTCAGCGAGAGCCAGACAGTTCTTCACCGTCTTCTCCAGCATCTCCTCACATTTATCTGAGCCCCAGCCCGGACTGTTACAGTGGATGACGAACTTGGCAGGAAGACCGTGTCCTGAGGTCATGGCCGCTGAGCAACGACAAAGATAATGAACTTTATCAAACATACGGCATCTTATCCACAATTAACAACAGAGCGGGTGTAATGTACCTCCTGCCACCTCCAGAGGGCCGTTGCTCTTGCGTAGCTCCAGAACTGCTTCAGCAAGCTCCTTTCCTCCAATCTTCTCCAAAGCACTGCCTGAGAGAGACACCGAACGGTCACCACAGACAAACGACTAACAGACGAGTCTGAGTAATGACTGTGCACATGTACTGGCTGGTGTACTTTATATGTTCAGTCACAGCCTACACGTACAGATTTAATGTCACTTCTGACTTCCGTCTGTGGTTGAGAGTCGAGTGACACCAGCTTCAGACACAAGAGCATCTCCATCACAAACACAGAGAGCAGAATCACTGCCATGCTTCACCAGACCAGTCCTGTCATCATCTGCTCATCCTCATGTTGGTTTCTCTCTTCCGTGGAACGATTTGAAGTTTTCCTTACACAGAGATGTATTACACACTTCAAACCTGACTCCTCTGCTATCTTCCGGAGCTTCTGAAGTGTTGAGATGGTTTGTGTGAGGAACAGATCTAAACTGAAGTCATTATTCACTGTTGATCTGAAATCTTATCTGATGAATCTGACTTGATGTGTCTTGAGCTGCTTTTTACAATGAATGTGTTTAAAGAAAAGAGCAATCTCCTTTTATAATCCACTTTAGAGAAGTCATATGGGTTCACAACGACACGATCATGAGTAAATGATGACAGAACTGGTATAAAAAAATAAAAAACACTTTACTTCCCAAAGATGAATATTGAAAGTTGGGTTTCAAATGAAAATGGGCTCAGGAATCAGTGAAGACACGCATGCTTGGGAAAACAAGTATATGAAAACAAAGATGACAGAACTCATGTACTGAGACTAAATGACTAGCACAGAAAGCCAAACAGAGAGTAAAGCATGACCCAAACCACAGCCATGAGACTTAACTGCTGATCTTCATTAGTTTTCTAGCTAACAGATGACTAACAGACCAAATCTAATCATGAACACAACCAGGCCATTTAGACATGTGGCATACCTTGTTATTGTCAATGAGCAAATCTTATTAGATGGCATTATCTTTATTAATTGTGAGTCAAAGTGGCAGAGCTGTGGTGTTTTCTTTACCTACTTCACCACCCATGTAGAAGGTGGAGTTGGTCGGGTGAACAACCGCTTCACTTTCGATGCTGGCAATGTCAGCTTGCACAACTTGCAGCTACAACAACAGGCGAACAAACACAGTGAGAGAATGAGGTGAAACCATGACCAGAAGACACAGACCGGTTGGACTGGAAAAGACAAAAGGAAAGAGAAGAGGAAACACACAAACACATACACACACGACTGCTGAATCCATTCACGAGAAGATTGATCGATCCTATAACCTGTCCTGCTCACGTTTTACCAGAGGTGATAGAAGTGAATTAAAGTTGTCCTAAGACTAGAGTCCTTTTTGGTTTTTAGGTTTTAGGACAACGCTGATGAATATTTGTTATCCACTTTAAATGTTGACTACTGTATACTGAATTAGGAATGTGGATAGATTTGGAAGCCATTTGGTGTACAGTGACTATTTTAACAATCAATAACACAAAAAATAATGTATCGAAAATGTCCAATGTGCAAAATAGCATAAAACAGTGATATGTACTAGAGTATTAATAATCAAGATGACAGAAGATGACAGGTCATGGTTATTATAACACCCACCAAGTTTGGTTTAAATCCACTAAACTAAAGCATCACAGAGATATAGCCTTATGTCCACTTTGGAGAGCTTTGATCAACTTGTTTTCCAGGTTTTAGAATTGACATGGTCTGAAGATGATATGGTTAGATTTCCATGGAAAATAGACGAACTATCTAGGATGAGTTCATAAAAAGACAAATACAAAATCGTGGGAAATTACAGCATGGGGTGTTTAAGGATGTGACCAGAGGACAGATTTAGTTTCTAGCCCTAATGGTTCAAAAGTTATTAGCACAAATGTAAGTGCAGATATGAGCAGTTGGTGGCGCTAGAGGGTTTGAGTTAGAGACTCCAAATTTGGTGTGCTAAATGCTGAGACTGTCCTTAATCTGTGTGCCAAATTTCATAATTACCTGCCATACGGTTCTATGGGTGGCCAAAGACTCAAACGCGGAAGAAGAAGACGACACGATGACGACATACAACAGGTGCATACAGTACACACCTTGGGTTCTTGGCTAATTACAAACTCATAATAGTACTTAGAATGAGACTAATTTCATTACAGTTTTGAGGTGGATTCTAGATAATTGGATTATTATGGTTTTCTTTTGATCTCGAGGTGAAATGTGACCTGGAAGTGTGAGTTTAGCTCATCTACCAATTAAAGACCCTGGAAATGTGACTGAAAATGGACAAAACTGAGCGTGTGGGCTTTAACCAGCACTCTGTTCACATCGATATCGCATTAGCTATTATTATTTACATTTCTGATGAAAATACAACTTCCAACAGATCTCCATCAAGCTACTTTGTAAAGTGTTCATATGGTGCGATTTCATTTCTTTCTTCCTCTTTGGAGTGTTACAAGCTCTTGGCAAATAATGAAGATCTGTAAAGCTGCAAAGACTAAAGTCTCAAATCCAAAGAGATATTCTTTGTTAAAGTAAAGACGTGTAAAACAAGGTAATAGCTACAGATGTTTCACAAAACAGAAAGATGATTCTGGACGTTAGCAGCTAGTCTCAGCAGAAGAGCGGACAGACAAAAGCAAATCATATACAAACGTGCAGCTACTGTCGGAAGAGTGTAATCTAATGAAAGCAGCTTTACCTTCTGGCCGAGGAACAAGCTTTTGGAGGAGAGGACAGTGAGACCATCGGCCGAGCCGCCCGCTGTAGAGCTGGTCACTGCTTTAGCCATCGCAGCCCGTCTCTGTCAAGAGCAGACCACTGCATTCATCCACTGATAATCACACTGGACATGAGACCGCTTCACTGTCAGGAGCACCACACACTGCTGATGTGTTAGCATCAGTGTAATGAGAGTTCGGCACATACCTTTACTCCAGAGGAGTTTTTAGAGCCCAGTTTCTTGACAGCTGCGTGGTTGGCGGTCTTGGACTTCTTCGTTGGTGGAGGAGTGATGACGGCTTCCAGCTTTGCTTTCGCTCCTCTCTTCTTAGACAGCAGCTCTGTGTGGATGTTGGGTAAAACTCCTCCGGCAGCGATGGTGACGCCTTTGAGCAGCTGCACCGGTGTTAAACAGAGACGCGAACAAATCTTTGCACCGTAAAACACATCTGATCCAAATAAATATGATTTCATCATCTTTCAGGTGAACGATGTCTAGTATTAAATCTGTTCAGAGGTTGTGTAGTGCAGACAGATCAGATCAATTTCTAGTATAACATCACATCAAAAAGACTTCTAGAAGCCTGTGATGTCTGCGTCTGCGTGGTGTGAGAAGGTTTGATCCGGAGCTTGTTACCTGGTGAAGCTCCTCATCGTTGGCGACGGCTAGGAGAATGTGTCTGGGAGTGACGCGGCTCTTCTTATTGTCTCGGGCTGCGTTGCCTGCCAGCTCCAGGATCTCAGCTGAAAGCACCACAGAAGAAGAGCTTCATGAGGACAGAAAGGCTTCTGATGCGCTGGTTACAGAAGCTTCGTACCTGTCAGGTACTCCAGTACCGCAGCCATGTAGACTGGAGCTCCAACACCAATCCTGTATTTGGGAAGCCCTCTTTTAACATAGCGCAGCATCCGTCCCACAGGGAAGATCACGCCGGCCCTCGCAGACCTGGACGTCTTGGAGATCTTCTTCTTCCCTCCTCGACTGGACATGATGCCTGAGGAGCAAACACGATGAAGTTCACAGTCCTGTCCATGCATTTCTACATTCTGCATCAAAACAAAGCGTGCTGGCACAAAGAACAAGTCATGTATTCATGCAAACGAGTTATTATTGCGCACATGAAAAGTTTGTGCTAACTACGATCAATTAATTTGCCAGGAATGTGATCTTCTGAATGATGCATGTGCTTCATATGTCATCAGATGTTAAGCAGCAAATAGTTCAAATGAACGAGATCATCAGCGCACAAACATGATTCTGTCATATTCTGTTCTCCATCTGAACACAGATGATGCATCTGACAAGTTCATTTAATTAGCATTGCAACATCAACAATAATAACAAACTGAACATAACTATCGAGTCTCTACTGAGCGTGCTGCTGTCGAGTATTTGTGTCGGTGTGATGAAATCTGCGTGACTGTGCTCCAGAGGTGTTTCCGCGTGTTTCTCAGGAGCGATGACTTCCTGATGACGCGAGAGTGAGAGTCGCGGCGCGCGGACGCGCAGGAGTCACCGAGACGCGCGGGGGACAGCGGGAGACTTACAGCAGAGAGCTCGGCGTGGCGTCGCGTCGCGTCGCGTTTAGTCCAGCACAGCACAGCTGAAGTCTGACGAGCCCAGGCAAGTACCGTCCCACACACCCAGAATGCCCAGCGCGCGGAGGAGGTCACCCGTCAGCAGAGGCGCTGTGCTCGCTCCGAGGGCCAGGGTTATGTAAGAATGACATCTGCTGGAGACGAGCCTCTGGGGCTCACAACATTTAGCATGATGAAATAGGCATTTTATTTCCAAGACCCAGTCGTACAAAAGAAATTTGATCAGATTTAGCTGTCATAGTAGATTTAGAAAAGGGATTGATAAAACAACAACAACAACAGTTGTCTGAAATGTTTTACACGGATACATTTGAAGCAACAAACAAAAAACTAAAATAAAACTGGATTATCCAGATCCCATCTGAAGATTGGACTCAAGGTGGTGAAAAAAATATAAAATACTTGTACAATATTTGTTTCATGTAGTATACGCTACAGATATCTTAAATATTTAGAAGATTATGCAGTCTATGATTAATTTGGTTGTGAGTCATCTGAAGTGGATATCTGGGATGTTTTCTGTCTCTGATCCAGTGCTAACAGAGGTTTGGTCATCTGGTAACTTTAACCCTAACTTTTTTAGGGAAACCTAACCCTAACCCTCTCGACACCCGCTGGTGAAAACACTGTGGATAAAACCAGACGCTTACATTACTTTACATGAGTCAGAACCCGATTACTCTATAAAAATGAGTCAAAAATGAGAAGTGAAGAGAGAGGTATTGCTACAATCATATTTTCAGTATTTCTCAGAGCTCTGGTTTTAAGTATAAGTTGTTTGAAGTAATGGTGCTTTATATAACATTATCTACAGCAATAAGTGTTAATGATAAATCCCTTGTGACATTTGTACTGCCTACTGTATACAGGAACCATACAGACTTTATCAAACAATGTGCTGATTTTACATCCGAGTTAGTGCAGATAAAGTTTTAATTGTTGGTGATTTTAATATCCATGTCGATAATGAAAAAGATGCATTGGGATCAGCATTTATAGACATTCTGAACTCTACTGGAGTTAGACAGTCTTCAGTTATCTTCCTGATGTATCCCAATTCCTTAGCATATCCAAAACCTCAGAATAACTTGATGATGTAACAGAAACTATGGACTCTCTCTTTTCTAGCACTTTAAATACAGTTGCTCCTTTACGCTTAAGGAAGGTTAAGGAAAACAGTTTGACACCATGGTATAATGAGCATACTCGCACCCTAAAGAGAGCAGCCGGAAAAATGGAGCGCAGCTGGAGGAAAACAAAACTAGGGGTATTTCGTATTGCTTGGCGGGAAAGTACTGTATCCTACCATGCAATTCGAAATGATTCTAATTATATTGTTTCTCTGTGCCTTTATTGTTATTGTTGTGGTGTGGACTCTGCTATTCTTTAATACTGAGAATGATTTTTAAAACTATATCTTTATCACTATCTTTATTGTTATCTTTATAGTTATCATGCTTGCTGTGAACGAGCCTTAACTCTGTAAAGCTGCTTTGACACAATCTGTTTTGTATGAAGTGCTATTTAAATAAAGCTGACCTGACTTGAAAGGGCAGATGCACCTCTGAAGAGAATAGAACATATAGAATATTTTTCACTTTCTAATGAATCTCTGGGATTCTTCTTTGTCTGTCATCAGTTTGGTTTGATCTGATTTGATTTATATAAATAAAACACAATAAAATAATAATAATAAAAAACGTATTTTCGTTAAAAGGCCCTTGTTTTTACATGGCTTGAACTCATAGAATTACTTTTTTTTTTTACAAGGGTCAGGTCTGTCTGATGTTTTAAGACCCTGAAACCCTTTGTCCTAAATTCACAGCTAGTGTAAGGATCAGCTAATAATCACATGCCGAATAAATAAATCTGCGAGTAATCACTATTTCTGACATAACGATATGTAATAACATATATAATTCTGACCATTATCTCTGCTCCAATCACGTATCAGGGACTGTGTCAGCTGACCAGCGGTCGACCAATCACAGAGCGCTCGTGACGGTGTAAACAGCGGCGGACGCGCGCAGGGCTGTCAGATGCGCGCAGCTCCAGACACACATCATGGCCGGAGTGAGTCTCTTCACTTTATAACTCTCTCTGCACACTATTGCGATGCTTCTGTGTAACGCGTTTATAACAGCATCAGTTAGAGATGTTTCGCGCTGAAATCGAGCTCGAACACTTGATAAATATCAACGCAATGGTGCTGATGGGACAGATTGAGTTATTCATTCATAACTTTCAGACTCGAGCGATGTTTACTTGTTTGTTGACATTTCATCGAGTGAAAACAAACATGGACAAACATCAAACAAATAACGATGTTCCTGCGAAGATCTCACATCTGTGATATAAATCAGATCAGTTCACAGTCAGAAGAGTTCTTGTGTTATAGTTCATTTTCATTTAAAAAGTAGAAAGTGTAGAAGTGCACGAATTAAAGGCTCTTATGATTGAACTTCATGCATTAGTTGACTTGTTGTTAATCATATTATCATCTCTGTGTAAAGGAGAACACAGGAGGATTGTGGGATTCGTTGAAGAAAGCTGCTTTTGTCATTGGATCTGGGCTGTTCTTCCTGGTGGGGTTTAGGAACTCTGTGACATGGTAAACAGAAAAGCACGTTTAATGTGCTCTTTGTGATCCTAGCTCTTGCTGACCATCAATTATTAATGATCTGTTTGTGTTTGCAGGCACCTGCAGAGGTTTTGGGGAGCGTCGGGAGATTTCTGGCAAACACAGTGGAGCAAACTTCACCGAGCCTCGGGGGGAAACGATGCGGCCTTGTTCTTTATCGGTTAGAGAAGTTGTTTTTGACCTTTACATGGCGTCCCTTCTGGACACTGATCACACATCTGTTATTAGACTCAAAACTCAAATCAGCTACAGACCACGTATAATCTTATAATGTCCCTGTAAATAAAGTGTTTCCTGCACAAATAGAAATCTTTTCTGTTCTGTTAACAGGGACCATGTTGGTGCCAACACTTGCGTTCTGGGTGTTTAACGGCCTCCTGATGCTGGTGGACACGACGGGAAAGCCACACTTCATCACACGCTACAGGATTCAGCCCGACAAGAACAATCCGGTACGTCCTTCAGCAAACACACTTCACTTCATCACTTCATCACTTCATCACTGATTCACTCCACCATACTCTCATATATCCTCCAGGAACGGGAATCATTGACATAATTGATTGTTATTATACACTATACTGTAATGATGACCGTCCACTGACCGCTGGACGTCCCAAGGTCCACTCCGCTGGATGGAAATATTGCCCTGTAAAATCATAACTGCTGCTTTCTCTGATAACCGTGTCAGCACTGATAATAATTTCAGCACACTTTGCATGAATTCAAGATTACACAGCACAGATAATCTTAAAATGTCAATCATTAATATTTGCGTGTTTAGATTGTAATAATGTTCTGTGTGTGAGTTCAGAGTTCAGTGATTATATGAATCTCTACACAGATGAACTTGTGACGGGTCAGGCTTACACTAGAGTAACCTCAGCATGAGTCTGGATCCTGCTTCCATCACTGCGTCCGAGTACACACACTTCATCACATCAGTATTAACCTAATTACATGTATGCATCCTATCGTGTGTCAAATTATTAATTTAATTTAATTAATCTTAATAAAATCAGTTCAAATAGTAAGACACTATAGGGCTGTTACCAGTCAAATGAAACCAGTATCAGCAAGCATCAGTATCTGAAGTGTGTTTAGATGCATTTAGACGGTTTAATGCTGGACATGAATGCTGTTAATCTGCACTTACAAATGCATAATGATTTGATGTTTAAAAAACAAAAAGTTGAATACTGATATTTCAAAATGAGGAAACTATAAATATATAAATAATACTATCACTAATAAAATCGCCAGTAGGTGGCAGCGAGTCACTGCATGAGTGAGTCATTGAGTCATTCACTCAAACGATTCGTAACGCTGGATTGATTCATTAAAGAACCTGAGACACACATCAGTTAAATTAAATGAATGCATTTAGCAGAGGCTTTTATCCAAAGTGACTTACATTGTATTCAGACTAACAGTTTTCTCCTGATGTGGCTTTGTTTGAAACTGTTCTTTTACTGTTTATAATGTAAGCTCTTGTTTATTGAACTGTTCGCTGTCACATTAATGTCAGCATTCTTTGTGTGAAGTCATACAGGGGCTTTTTTGTCCCAATATCTTGAATTAATGTTTTTTTATATTTGGTCTTGATGATGTCTGATCACACATCAGTAAAACAACAAATACAATATTATCATAACATAATTATATCACACACCCCTAATGAGTTGTGCATCTAAAGTCAGTGGAAATTACCCAAATGACTTGCTGAATTGTGATAAATATCTCTGTATTTTTTTACTATTTGGATTTTTTTTTCTGTGTTTATGAAAAAATCCTGCCCAATGTTGTCCAGTGAAGCAATGTTTATATTCTAGGCCTTAGAACAAATAGTGAAAGCCATCATATTATCATGCATCCTAACACTGTATTGTAAAAACATTGCATTTTAAAGCAGAAGTTAAAGTCACTAAACTAAACCTGAAAAGAAATAAAAACAAAAGCATGGGTTAATTGCATTATATTTGGATTAGCCCAAAACAATCTATCGTAAGAGGACATCATGTCATAATCTTTAATATACACTTGTTTAAACAGTTTCCAGTTCCTCACGAGACACATTAGTGGATATTTCAGCTAAAGGAAGCATCGACTCCTGACAGCAGAACAGAAAGCTTCTAGAGATGGAGAATG
Organism: Carassius gibelio; assembly: GCF_023724105.1. NCBI lineage: Eukaryota > Metazoa > Chordata > Actinopteri > Cypriniformes > Cyprinidae > Carassius > Carassius gibelio. Next base: position 4,976,059 of record NC_068416.1, read on the forward strand.
TCCTCCTCACACTGATCCAGTGAAGTGCAGCTGTGTGTGTCTGACAGGTGGATGGTGCGCGGCTACGGCACGCGGTGAAGACGGTGCTCTTTAACCAGGTGTGTCTGTCAGGTCCTGTGGTGGTCTGCACCTATCTGCTGATGAAGAGGAGAGGAGAGCCGTGCGGCCCGGAGCTGCCCACCTTCCACTGGGTGCTGCTGGAGCTGGCCGTCTGCGGTCTGATGGAGGAGATCCTCTTCTACTACACACACAGGTGAGGAACACTGCTGGGGGTCGCCATGTGCTCCAGGAGAGGGATGACCACTGTGAATAATGCTGAGAGGGTCGACTGGTAGTAGTAGATTGCCCTTATGTAACCTGTGTGTAGCGCTGCTCGTCCTCAGTCATCTCTCGTCTCTCTCAGGCTCGTCCACCATCCCTCGCTCTATAAGAGCATCCACAAGGTCCATCACGAGTGGACGGCTCCGGTCGGGGTGGTGGCGCTCTACGCTCATCCGGTGGAGCATGTGGTGAGATCCGTCGACCGGTCACAGATTCAGTCCGCTGTGGAACAGATGTGTTGAACGGCTCGGTGTGCTCCTGTGTGTGCAGCTGTCGAACATGCTCCCGGCTCTGACGGGTCCCGTTCTGCTGGGCTCTCACGTGTCCACCACCAGCCTGTGGTTCACCATCGCTCTGCTGGTCACTACAGTCTCTCACTGCGGATACCACCTGCCCCTGCTGCCCTCGCCCGAGTTCCACGACTACCACCATCTCAAGTGAGTCTCGAGCAGCTGGAGCTGGGGTTATATCGCCTGAATCACACGCCGTGCCATGTTATATAGGGGAAATTGAATAAATTGCAATTATATTTCTCATAAGTCTGAGAAAAAAACTCAATTGCAGGAAAAAAAATCTCTGAATGGGGAGATACTCACGTGATGCACAGTCTGTGTTGTGTGCTGCTCATGACATCTACATGTTGTGTAAAGACTCAAGGCAAAGTGTACTTGGGTTAAAGGTGACGGAGGCCTGTTTTCTCTACTGTTTATCTCCGATTTATGTCTCTTTTAATAATTTCCTCACATTTATCTGCTTCAAGTGAAGGCTGTTTTGAAATCACACAGGTACAGTCTTCTCAACATCAGAAGGTTTTACATTTTGTGTGTGTGTGTGTTGTAGGTTTTTACAGTAGAATCAAACGTTTGCTTGTTGATCATTTTCAGAAACCGTCCGTGTCCTGCAGTTTATCTGAACACGCAGTGTGTCAAAATAAAAGAGCAGAGCCTCTGCTTAAAAAAGAATCTGGAAAAAGTTAAATTTTTGGAACAGAAAGCTGAGAAAATGTCTTTTTTGTTCAGATTGACGATTCAGTCCCTGTTGGCATTTCATTGGGCAGATTTGATTTAAAAGCAGTTTAGTTATTCTACAGATGCATCTGCTTACACACGTGCTCGTGTTTCTGCTGATGTTCAGTATTGTGTCAGGAGATGAGTGATAGCGCCTCCTGCTGTATAACAGTGAAAACACCACGCCTGAGGTTTCTGTCAGTGTCAGGGAGAGAAGAGACTGATCCTGCGCTCGTTTCTCTCCAGGTTTAATCAGTGCTACGGCGTGCTGGGAGTGCTGGACCGGCTCCACGGGACGGACGAGAAGTTTCGTAACGCTAAAGCGTACGAGCGGCACACGGTCCTGCTGGGATTGACCCCGCTGAGCGAGAGCATCCCTGACCATCCCAAGAAAGCCCAGGAGTAACCGCGCTCCTCTCCTCCGTGTACAGAAACACTAATGAACTGATCCGAGGACCGAGACCCTGCTCCTGACATCATCCAGGCAGAATATGATTTTAATTCTGTATTTTAGCACTCAAATCTAGTGATAGTTTTTGGAAATGAATATTGTACTGTTTCTGATTGATCATCAAACCTCTCATTAAAGCTGATCTGCTGTATGAAGTGTGTTTGTGTTATTCCTGCACTGATACACACTGAGAGAAGCATTGTGTTATAATGTCGACAGTATCTGATGGCAGTCCCTCAGCTTACCACCAGAGGAAAACCAATTCTGCCCCAAAAAAAAAAAGAAAAGAAAAGAAAATGCATCCAGGAACTTGTATGAGTCTGGGATAAACGGTTGAATCATGACAGAATCAGTGCCAGACTAGAAATGGCCATTAATAATCCCTCAGACTACAGGAGGGTACATCTTCCTGCAAAAACATCAGGTCTACAAGAAAACAAGCCCAGATCAGTTATTAAAAAGTAATCTAATGCATTACTATTCATAAAAAGTGCAGTGCAATATTGTAATGCATTAGTTCCCCAACACTGGGTTGACCAAACCAAACCAGATTAGCAGGCTAGCTAGGTTCATTTCACTTTAGGTTGGTTTTATGCACCATCACCATAGCAACAGCTGACCTGCTCTTCTATTGGGTAAGAGATCTCTGAAACTGGACCAATCAGATGCGAGCGAAGTGATGATGCAACAAAATAAGACACTCCCACAGTTTTTTCTTCCTACAAATTAAAGGTCACTATAAAGTACCTTAAAAAATACAACAAAATTGTCCAGCTTTATTGAAAATTAGGATTTATATACGATTTATATCATTATAATATGATTTATAGTACTATTAATCCATGACACAAGCAATCTGAGGTTAAATTCAGTTCATAGAAGAGTTCAGCAGCTGCTTTAAGGGGTTTGACCTTTTTAAATTTTTTATTTTTTTTTAATTTTTAAGTATTAAAGATAAATTCTACAAATTATAAATCACACTAAGAGCAATCACATCTGTTTAGAATTCAGATTAAGTGTTGTGATACAAGATGTGAAGTATTTTACACCTCTCATTCTTCTTCTCTCAGATATATATCTGTGTGTGTGGTATTAATGAATGCAAACAGTTCTTTACAGGTCCTTCTCAAAAAAAATAGCATATTGTGATAAAAGTTCATTATTTTCCATAATGTAATGATAAAAATTCAACTTTCATATATTTTAGATTCATTGCACACCAACTGAAATATTTCAGGTCTTTTATTGTTTTAATACTGATGATTTTGGCATACAGCTCATGAAAACCCAAAATGCCGGTCTCAAAAAATTAGCATATTTCATCCGACCAATAAAAGAAAAGTGTTTTTAATACAAAAAAGTCAACCTTCAAATAATTATGTTCAGTTATGCACTCAATACTTGGTCGGGAATCTTTTGCAGAAATGACTGCTTCAGTGCGGCGTGGCATGAGGCAATCAGCCTGTGGCACTGCTGAGGTGTTATAGAGGCCCAGGATGCTTCGATAGCGGCGTTAAGCTCATCCAGAGTGTTGGGTCTTGCGTCTCTCAACTTTCTCTTCACAATATCCCACAGATTCTCTATGGGGTCAGTAAACCATTTACCAGTGGTTTTGGCACTGTGAGCAGGTGCCAGGTCGTGCTGAAAAACGAAATCTTCATCTCCATAAAGCTTTTCAGCAGATGGAAGCATGAAGTGCTCCAAAATCTCCTGATAGCTAGCTGCATTGACCCTGCCCTTGATAAAACACAGTGGACCAACACCAGCAGCTGACATGGCACCCCAGACCATCACTGACTGTGGGTACTTGACACTGGACTTCAGGCATTTTGGCATTTCCTTCTCCCCAGTCTTCCTCCAGACTCTGGCACCTTGATTTCCGAATGACATGCAACAGTCCAGTGCTGCTTCTCTGTAGCCCATGTCCTGCACACGCCTGTGCACGGTGGCTCTGGATGTTTCAGTTGGTGTGCAATGAATCTCAAATATATGAAAGTTTAATTTTTATCATTACATTATGGAAAATAATGAACTTTTATCACAATATGCAAATTTTTTGAGAAGGACCTGTATATGGCTTTCAGAATAACAGCATTAAGGGATGAGAGGCTTTCAGCACACCGCTGAGGTGAATAAAAGGTTTTAATTACATCAGTGATCACAAGATTATCAGGATTTGACCACATCTACTCTGAATGAAGAAGCCTATTGAGAAGGGCACTGCTAAACGTGTCGATAAAACCAAAATAAAATCAAAATCAATCACCGAAGAGAGATGAATGGAAACCAAACCAACTGAAAACTTCAGGAGCAGACAAACAAGATGTTCATATGGCAGCAAAACTCATAAATTAGATCAGGAACATTGCTTCTGATGTGAATGCCGTGGGTGAAGTTATCAGATGCATCACTTATAATCATCATTAATAGTGTCTGTCTTCACGATTCCAGCTCAGCTTCCCTTTAGACAGAGCGTCCTGCTGTTCTCATGAAGAAAATCAAGAAGTGATGCTAAAACAAACCCGTGAAGACATCCAGCTCAGACGGAAGGCAAATATATCTCTATAAACAATAAATGACACGTACAGCCGGCGGTGTAATGTCTTAATTTGATGAATTCATATGTACAGTAGGATTAACTCAAACTGTGAGGACGAGGAGCGCAGGAGTGATCTTCTGTAACAGACACCTGGAGGAAGCCTCCGAGAGCTGCAGATCTCATCCAGAGTCGACTCTAGTCAAGAGCAATCCTTAAAGATCAAGAGTTCGGCCTAATCAGACTCTACGGAGGATATAAAGCAGGAAGATTCAACTAAAGCCGATGATACAAGAGGAATAAAACTTCAGTCTTTAATAAAACAGAGAGGGGAAGTAGTTCTGGTGCTCTCTGTGTCGTCTGAGAGGATGAGGAGGAGGAGGAAGACCGTGGGGAGCTCATTTGGGCGGCGCTGCTCTCTGACCCGGGGCTTTGGCTTCATCTCTCTGTGTGTGTGTCCGGCTGGAGGCGTGTGAGGGAGGACGGCGACGGCTGTCTCCGCTGGACGGGTGTCTCTTACGCCCACCGTCCTCCATCGGGGGCTGACGAGAGAGAACACACACCGCTGTAACAACACACTCCTGACTGACCCGGCCATTCTACTGTTCATTACAATCTAAATGTTTTAACACCATTTTATTTGACAGAAATCGAGGAATCACAATTTTGAATCGAAACAGCGATCACAGGCCATTAGCTTAGCAGGGTTTGTTTTGATCGACAGGGGAAATGAAGCGTCTCTTTCAGTCCTGCAAACACCAAGTGAAAGAAGTGCACTCACATCCACCCTGAAGTCCTCCAGGCGCTTGAACTTGCTCAGATGCTCCTGCAGCTTGGGCTCGATCTCCATGTTCTTGGTTTTGGAGTATTTGAGGAAGGCCCAGAACTTCTCGAGTCCGTACAGCTGGCCTGTCACAGCACAACGACACAATAATGACACAAGAGCTCATCACTCCGTTCAGATCAATTCACTTATTAATCCATTCATGGTTTTTTAATTTTTAATCAAATGTCAACATCCAATGTTTTGTACAAATCTTTGTTTTTAAGAGAAATATTGGATTAGCAGGCAACTCAATCTAAAGCCATGCACAGCTTTGTGTGCCATTTCTTTTCCCAAATAATTCTTATTTTTATTGTCGTTCACTTCTAATCACTGTTTTCTCTAATTGTTTGAAAGACATTAAATCTTTTATTCAGCAAGGATGTGCTAAATTGTTATAGCTCAGATTTATATTGTTAGAAAATATTAATATTTTGAATAAATGCTGTTCTTTTTAACTTTTCATTCATCAAAGAATCCTGAAAAATTATCACAGGTTCCAAAAAGTGACTGATAATAAATCATCATATCAGAAAGATTTCTGAAGATCACGTGACACTGAAGACTGGAGGAATGATGCTGAAAATACAGCAATACATTACACTTTAACACAGATTCAGCTGATTTATATTGCAATAACATTTGCCAGACTGTTTTTTTCTGTATTTTTGATCAAATAAATACAGCTTTGATGAGCAGAAGAGACTTTGGAAAACATCACAGGTCTCACGGACCCCAGTCTTCTGACCAGCTGTGTGTGTGTGTGTGTGTGTGTGTATAAATCTGTTCTGCTCATGTCCACAGCTCAATATCAAACCATAAATCTGGGGAAATTATAATTAAACATGATTTAGTTTAGTTTACAAGAACTTAATCTTGTTTCTGTTTTAATGTCCTTTTAAAGTTCGGATCACATTAGAAGCATCATTTGAACGTTAGTGATTTATTTTCACAGAAGATCAGCCCAGAATTAAACTGCTTTACTGACCATCGATAGCTTTAATCAGCCGCATCTCTTAACAACTAATCGAGCGTAGAATAATGGCTGACATCCCAAGTTTCCAGTTAACCTCCTAATGATTCAAACACTTCCCAGCCGTATCTATATCACAGACGGACCTGCTTCGTAGTCTTTGGCGGTCTCCTCTTGAAAGTCTTTAAATATGTCCGGCCTGAACTTCCTCTCGAGTCCATAGCTGTAGAACCGGAAGAGACACTCCAGACCGTACCTGAGGAACAGCAGACGTTCACAACACTCATCACAAACACAACAGAACTACACACTCATGATCAGAAACACTCGGCTGGTCTTCACACCTGTAGCCCTCCTTCCCGTCCTCCACCACCAGCTGTCTGAACTCCTCGTACATCTTCCTGTTAAAGTGATCCCGCAGGAAGAAGGACCAGAAGCGGAAGAGTGTGTTCATCTCCTGAGACTGACCGATGCCCAGCCGCTTGCGCTCTGTAAGGACAGACAGAGAGAGAGGAGTGAGACCATGAGAGAGAAGTGAGAGAGTGAACGAGGAGTGAGAGTGAGACTGTGAGAGAGGAGTGAGAGAGGCCTGAGCGAGGATTGAGAGAGGAGTGAGAGTGAACGAGGAGTGAGTGAGAGGAGGGAGAGAGGAGTGAGAGCAAGAGAGGAGTGAGCGAGGAGTGAGACAGTGAGAGATGAGTGAGAGAGAGAAGTTACACAGTGAGCAAAGAGTGAGGGAGTGAGAGAGGAGTGAGGGAGTGAGAGGAGTGAGTCAGTGAGAGAGGAGTGAGAGAGAGAAGTGAGGGAGTGAGACAGTGAGAGGAGTGAGAGAGAGAGAAGTGAGACAGTGAGCAAAGAGTGAGACAGTGAGAGAGGAGTGAGAGAGAGAAGTGAGACTGAGTGAGACCATGAGAGAGAAGTGAGAGAGTGAACGAGGAGTGAGAGTGAGACCGTGAGAGAGGAGTGAGAGAGGCCTGAGCGAGGATTGAGAGAGGAGTGAGAGTGAACGAGGAGTGAGTGAGAGGAGGGAGAGAGGAGTGAGAGCAAGAGAGGAGTGAGCGAGGAGTAAGACAGTGAGAGATGAGTGAGAGAGAGAAGTGACACAGTGAGCAAAGAGTGAGGGAGTGAGAGAGGAGTGAGGGAGTTAGAGGAGTGAGTCAGTGAGAGAGGAGTGAGAGAGAGAAGTGAGGGAGTGAGACAGTGAGAGGAGTGAGAGAGAGAGAAGTGAGACAGTGAGCAAAGAGTGAGACAGTGAGAGAGGAGTGAGAGAGAGAAGTGAGACTGAGCAAAGAGTGAGGGAGTGAGAGAGGAGTGAGACAGTGAGAGAGGAGTGAGAGAGAGAAGTGAGACAGTGAGCAAAGAGTGAGGGAGTGAGAGAGGAGTGAGAGAGAAGTGAGACAGTGAGCAAAGAGTGAGGGAGTGAGAGAGGAGTGAGAGTGAACGAGGAGTGAGTGAAAGGAGGGAGAGAGGAGTGAGAGCGAGAGAGGAGTGAGACAGTGAGAGATGAGTGAGAGAGAGAAGTGACAGTGAGCAAAGAGTGAGGGAGTGAGAGGAGTGAGTCAGTGAGAGAGGAGTGAGAGAGAGAAGTGAGGGAGTGAGACAGTGAGAGGAGTGAGAGAGAGAGAGAAGTGAGACAGTGAGCAAAGAGTGAGGGAGTGAGAGAGGAGTGAGGCAGTGAGAGAGTAGTTAGAGAGAGAGAAGTGAGGAGTGAGACAGTGGAGTGAGGCAGTGAGAGAGGAGTGAGAGAGAGAAGTGAGACAGTGAGCAAAGAGTTAGGGAGTGAGAGAGGATTGAGACAGTGAGAGAGGAGTGAGAGAGAGAAGTGAGACAGTGAGCAAAGAGTGAGAGAGAAGTGAGACAGTGAGCAAAGAGTGAGGGAGTGAGAGAGGAGTTAGAGAGAGAGAAGTGAGGAGTGAGAGGAGTGAGACAGTGGAGTGAGGCAGTGAGAGAGGAGTGAGACAGGAATGAGCGAGGAGTGAGCAAGGAGTTCGACAGGAACTCACCGTTAAGACAGCGCCGCCTGTACTTGTGATAGACGTGCTGCGTGAAGCCGTTCTCCTTCAGTAACTCGTGAGAGGGGTGCTGGAACTTGGGGAGAGACTGAGGAGTGCAGCCGTAATTCCCCATCGCTGGGGTGCCTTCAGACGGACTCGCATTGGAGCTGAGGAGACAACAAAACAAACCTGACAGCTCTGAAGAGGAAACACTCCTGCAGCGCTCAGACATCTATCCAGAACTAATACTGTTATTATACCATCACTGAAGAATACACACGGAGGTGAAAAAGCACGAGGTCTGAACTTAAATGTGTGTGGTTCATGAACGCTTTCCGTTCTAAAAGAGGACAATTATTGCTCAGTTTAGCTCAACATTTAAGTGAAAGTTATTGTAAAGAATGTACTTTACACATCTTTTTTAATATATAAGAAATTTTTTTGGAACCTAAAATTGCTTTATTTTCGAAGGCATGTTGTATGTTTAACTAAACTATGCTCCTAATTTGAAGCTCATATCACAAAAACGTAGTTTCCTGTGAGATTAAACGTTATATCAAAAACTCTTGAAAATGTATTTCTCTCTAACAAATGCATACATTTCTGTCATGATATTATATCACAAAATAATCACCAAATATGGAATCTATAATTAGAAAAAGTTTTGATAAAATATTTTAATACATTTTTGTAATATGACACTTGGTGCCGCCCCCAGGGGGGAGGGGCCTGATAAAAGGATTTAAAGATTTAAATTAAGAGAAACAACATCTGATCTCAATAAATTTGAGCGTTTAGGCTTTCAAATGATTTCTAATTTTAGGATAGTTACAGAAATATGTAATAGGGAAAAATCTAATTGAAAACAAACCAAAAAAAAAAAATATTGGATAAATTAAACGCATGACTTCAGCAATTTTGACTGAATGTGTTTGATCTAGGAGTTAAATACTTGAAATTAGTTTAGCATCATTTTAGTTCTTTGGTATACAGTTCTTTATAACATGATAAATGGCATGATTTTGACTGGAGGAGCTCATCACATGCTCCTCCTCCTGTGAGGTGAAAGGTCAGAGGTGGTGTGTCTGCTGACCTGACGGAGGCGGTGCGTGAGCGGTGCTCTCTGGAGTCCATCACCCAGCCCACATGACACTCCATCGGAGGATTGGAGCTGTGCCGCGTCTTCCTCTTGCGAGGCGTCTGAAACACAAGTGCACATGTGTCCGGTCAGTAACTGATAATAACAGACAGGACCACACTGTGAGAGCGGACACATACTTTAGCGTCCAGCGGCCGTCCCTCCTTCACCACAGGGTAGAAGCGCGGTGTCTGTGTGGGGTCTCTGAGCCGCGGCGTGCGGGGCGTGCGAGGCGTGCGGTAGCTGGGAGAGTCGGGCACGGCCGTCGGGAGAGAGCGGGCTATAGCGGACGGCTCCGGCGCTCCGAACAGCTTGTTAGCTAACGCTTCTGTGGGGACTACAGGAGACAAACATGTCTTTAATCCTGCAGAACAAAGCAAGTGAGACGAGACTGTTCTGATGACTAACACCTTGTCCTAACCACACATCATTAAAAATATCAAAACATGTAAACTAGGGCTGGGGACTACGGCTAATAATACTATCCCAGCTTTTTTGTTTGAACAATTTCGATTTTTTTTTATATTTAATGAATCATCCTAAAATGTATCTGATTCAAGTAATGTTTTATTAACCATGTGTTAAAGTTCTATTCCAAGCACAAGTGTATTTCTTAACATGGTGTAAATGTAAACAAAATCACTTGTTAATTATATTTGCTGAAAACATGCATGAAATATGAAGACAATTTTTGCTTTTGCAATTTTTGTTTAAAAACACACATTTATTAGCACAGATGCATTCTGTGTGAATCTCTGCACTGCATCAGCCGTCATGCAATCACATCAGATCACGTGTGTGTGTGTGTGTGTGTGTGTGTCTCACTCTGCTGGGGGCGGGGGGGTCCGGGGGGAACCTCCTGGTGGGGGTCGACGGGCGGCTCAGGGGTCAGACAGTCGAACTGCTCTCGGCTGATCAGGTGCACCTTCTTGAAGTTCTCCACTTCTTGCTGCAGTTACAATATAACACTTTACAACATTTCCAAGCTCTTAGCAGTGAGACACACTCAGACCAGATCCTCCAGGACTATACAAGCAAAACCAATAATAAAGCTCTGATACTAGAGAAGGACAGCTTTAATCAAGACACATCTCGCTCATACCTGTGAGCCGGAGCGAGCCATGACCCCAGCACTGTTCCTCTCACACACACACACACACACACACACACTCCAGTAAACTGAAGCTAAAGCTATCTGGCTTGGCTAGCAGCGTTTACTGTACTGAATGAACACACACCCGGAGTCTGACAGAAACACACGTGCACACACCAGAGAGAGACGTCTGCACAGAACCGGACTCACTACAGCAGCACATCTGTTATCAGCAGCACTTGTGCTTTAATGTAAAACAACTCAGAGATTACAAGACAATACTTGACAAACTGATTCGCAGTTTTTTCCTAACCTTACTAAATCTTATGTCAAATGCATTAATATTAATAAACTTTTTCAAAATTATTAAAAATCTGAATCGGTAACCAATCAAATGAAATCAGTATCAACTAAATTCATCAGGTGTCACAGAAGAACATAAGTGGTGTTTGGGTATATTAAAGACTGTCTGACGGGGTTTAGATGCTTTTAAATTCATCAAGTTATGAGGTTAATGTTGAGAGTATAAAGTTTAAATATAAAAGTATAAAATTATTCAAATAACAGAAATGATGTTAAAAATGAAGCTGAATCCACCAGAAGTCTTTCACTGAATCATTCATTCAGTCGATTTGTTCAAACTGCTGATTCAGAACCGCTTTTATAGACAAGATCTGATCAATAACACACATTCATTCAGAAACAAAACAATCTGTATGATATATGCTGTATAAAATCAGTATCCTATTATCAAGCTAACTTCACAATCATTAACCCTTTCACTCATCTCAATCTCACGGTCATCTTATAATCATTAAAGCTCTACACTCTGCACTGAATCTATTATTTCCATCGAGTCTACACTGAGTTTGTGATGATGATAAGACTCCTGAGGTTTCATTCAACACTGAACAACTCTAAGCAGCGAGTGCACCTGACTTCCTCTCCTGTGATTGGCTGCTGTGCTCAAAGCTGTAACCTCTTCAGAGCTCAAACACACTGATGCTAGGGGTGTGTGATACTGACTAAAATAATCTCTTGATATTTCTCAGTATATGGCGTATCTTATAATAGTAAAGTATATAATAACCCAGTGCTATACGTGACGGTTAACCCCGGCTCACCTTGATGGTGGCGTATTCGGGCTCGTACGTGTCGTCCCACAGGTCTTGTTCGTAGTAATACAGGCCGTCGTTGATGACTTTGACCAGTTCGCTGGTCAGTTTGGAGCGTGAGGTGTGGTTCCCGGTGCGGTCTCCTCCGGGATGCTTGCGCAGGTACGGCGGCGTCTGGGTGACGATCAGGATCTTGTTGACGTCTCGGTCGTCGATCTCACAGTCCGAATCTTCATCGGACCAGTCGGTGAAAGTGTTGCGCCGGCCGTCTATCTGCTCCATCTCCTCGTCGAACATGAAGTCCAGCTCCTCGGGCTCGTCCTGCTCCTCTCCGGCGGTCGGGGCGCTCTGAACCGGCGTCCGAGCCTCCTCCGTCTTCTGAAACACACCTCCATCACTCACACATCGGCTCCAGACACTACACCGTGACTGTAATGGTACAGCTGCACAGTGATTGTGAACGCTGCTGTACTCCACATGAAGCATCATGAAAGCGTGGATGAGCATTATATTATTTTCAGCTATTCTGTCCATCTTTTAGGCAAACTTAGGCTTTAAATGTGAATATATCTAGAACATGTTTAGAAGATTATCCAGGTCATGTTCTGTGTCAGTGAACTGTGTGTGTGTCCGTCTGTGTGTGTGTACCTTGGGTCGCGCCGGAGACGGCCGAGGTCTCTTCTTCACCTCGATCCATGACTCCGAGTCCAGATCGGGCAGACTGGCGGACAGACCCTTGGGCATCATCTTCAGGTTACTCACATCACTGGTCTTGGAGCGCAGCGGCGCCGAGGCCCTCGGAGAACCTGCGGGTCACAGCTCCGGTCAGGACGAGGGACACAACACCATCTCACAGTACTGAGTTCACCTGACAGATACTGTGAACCAAAGCGTAATGCCCCAAAACTAACACACTTTAACAACGGCAGGTTTAGTCCTGAAGACTTGAGCGTTACAGCTCCTCACCTGTGTGATCCTCCACAGCGTTCCTGGGAACAAACTCTGGGCAGTCGATTAACTGAGAGAAGTCTGTGTGAGAAGCGAGCAGGGGCCATTTCTCCGGCTCGTGCTTGCAGCGGATCTTCAGATCGATGATCTCCACCACCTTACTGTCCTTCAGCGCCTGGAACAGAAGCAGAGGTCACGAGGTCAAGCGCTGCGGCTCGTCACACAGCGGTGTGAGCGTCCGGCGGAGGATCTGACCTCTGTGATGAGGCTGAAGTCTGTGGTGAGCGCCTGCACTCGGTGGAAGCTGGCGATCAGAGCCAGCGGCAGGAAGCCCTCCTCATCCATCGTCCTGCGCAGGAAGAAATCCCTCTCCAGGTTATCCACGCTGAAGTAGTATTCACTGCAGAACACACACACACACACACTCCTGCTTTTAACACCCATGTGTTTCCAACAGCTCGAATAATGCAAACACTGTCATGAATAAACATTCGGCATTTCACTGTCAAAGAAACTCGTCAATTTCATCCGTTCACAAATGATTCGTTTCCATGCTTGTTTTAAAGGGTCATGAAACACTAAACTACATTCTCTGAGGTGTGTGTGTTGAACTGTGAATCTAAGACAAACGCTCCTAACACGAAAATAAATATGTTTCAATATCAGAAGTAACCTGCTCTGTCTTCTGCCAGTTTCCTCTTTTCTCTGCGATGTATTTTTCACTCCGTGTACTGTGAGAGCGCCACTGTTTGTCGAGGAGGACGGCTCTCTCACCTACTTATACTATGCTCTAGAGTTCTGTACTCTTCGTGAAGAAATAGTACAAACTTTTGAGTATGTATCACGCCTGTATTCTGTCAATCATCCGGTCACAGTTAAAACACACAGTTCGTTGAATCTGATTCCTACCGTATTGGAGAGAAATGCAGAGGCACGCTGATCTGCCAGTCGTGGCTCGATCATGTCGAGAACACTCTTCATATGTTCATATAATGATGCTTTTAAAAGTTAATGACCAAACATATCATTATAAAAGCACACAATATTACTGCAGATGAAATACAATGTGCATAACATTAAATATTTTTTAATCAGGTTAGACATTGTTTATTCATCACTCAAAGCCCTTTCTCTACTGGCTCGTGTCTCTCAGAACCGCCATGTTTGTAGTTTTTAAACCCTTTTTTAAGCATGTTTGTAGTTCTAATGGAATCCTCGTCCACTGTGCAATGTGTTGTGGGTAATATGAGCCGTTAAAGTGTGCATCGATATGAGAACTGAAGTAGAAGACCATCAAGGAAACTTTAATTTCAACATACAGTGATTCGGGACATACTGATTCTCGATTTAGGACTGATATGTGCAGCGTATGTTCTACAATCGGCTGGAAATATCAAACATGTTGATCTCCTCTGACTGGATGAAGCTAATAACACTAATGTGGAGGTCTGAGCGTGGTTCACTCACATCTGTCTCTTGATGTAGTCCTTCAGCAGGTCCTGGTCCACAGCGTACAGCTCAGCGCTGCTCATGTTGTCATAATAGTAGGTCACTTTACTGTTGAACTTCTGACCGCAAGCTCCGTCCTTCCCCTCGTAGCCTTTATAGCCATAGTAGTCATAATGACCTGATGAGAGCAGAACACAGAGGAGCGGCGTGTTACTGTCCTGAGAGGAAACGTGCTGTTCCTGTGGTGCTCAAACTACCCCGTTTTAACCTTCAATTAAATTAAATATATTTTATTATGGTACCAAATTATATTTGTGGAATAGTTAGGATTAATTACCTGCACAGACCTGAAAATGAAATGTTCAACTTAATTCTGAGTTCTGAAGAATTCCAGATTTACGACAGTTTTAGTTTGGTCTCTTTTTTTGTGTTTAAAAAGTGAAAAACTAAAAAGTTCTTTAAAAAAAAAATGCACCAAAATATTATTTTTAAATATACATTTTCCAAAACATGTTTAACCCTGAAACTGCAATAAAAATCAAAGCCATATATCTGAAAAATTTGCGTTTCAAATTTGAAGTTGATATCACAAAAAAAAAAAAAAAATAGATTTGAGATTTAATTATGAGCAATACAAGCTTTTCTCTTTTTATCAGGTCCATTTTAACCTTTTAAAGTCATGTCAATGTTTTTTTTATTTTGTACCATTGCAATAAAGTGTAAAAAAAAGTCAAAAATGACTGACAAACACTTTTTCAGTAATAACATAGGGACAGACAGTCTTCACATCTTTAAACAAGTCTCTCCACAAACCAAAGCTAAACTATCTCAGTGAAGAGACTGAGTCCTGTGTGAGATCTGAGCTCTTCTGCAGTCCTGTACCTCGGCCGGCTCCTCGTCCTCGTCCTCTTCCTCGTCCCCGTCCTCGCCCCCGTCCCCTGGCAGTGTTTCTGTACGGCGCTCCCTCACTCTTCACACTCGACACCTCGTCATGATCGTCCTTGAACTCATGATCGAACTTCCCACTGTGCCAGTCTGCAAACACAAACACAAGCCAGCAGTGAAGAACCACACAACCTTCGAACTCAAACACTCGAAACCTGTGGGATTTAAATAGTTTTACAGAAGCCTCTTCTGCTCACCAAGCCTGCATTTATTTGACCAAAAACACAGAAAAAAACTGTAATATTGTGAAATATTATAACACTGTAAAACAGCTGTATTCTATGTGAATATCTGTTCACCTGTAATTTATTTCTTTGATTAAAGCTTGAATTTTGTTCCTAGCTCGTTACAGCAGGATTGATACTCAATGTTAGTTCTCCAGATGAGGAGTGTGTGTTTATGGTGTGTATCTGGTGAGATGTGGTCTACGGAGCAGGGTTTGGATGTGTGAGCACCTCTCAGGTCGTTTCTGGCGTTCGGAGGAACTCGATGAGCGTCGAACTGTCGTGTGTTGTTCCTGGAGGCCGAGCGCTCGCGAGGACCCTCAGACTTCACCTCGATCCTCAGAGGAACCCACTTGTGCTTGTTTCCTACAACAGCATCAGCACAAATGTGTCATTCTACATCTTACAGCTGACACAAGGAACATTACTCGAGCTCATTCATTCACTCCCAGATAGAGCTCTTAAAAAAGGCTTCAAACACCTCGCTTTTTTTGTCCATTTCTCTGCGACTCCTCGTCAGTGTTTTTCTCTTCTCCAGAGTCGTCTGATTTGGCTTTCAGGTTTTCTTTGCTCTCTTCATGTTCCCTCTTGTCTTTGGTCTCTCGTTTGACCACTGACTTCACCACCTGACGGGTTCATCAAACCAAACAGATCAATAATCACAAACCTGACATTACACCGCACAGGGTCACCACTCTTTATCGGTGATCACTTTCCAGGACACTTTTACTTTAATTATGGCAATAATAAAAGACAAGAAGCACGCCCCAAAGATATATACCCCTTCTTTAAATCTTTGAAAACATACAGTTTATGACTATGACTTAACTATAAGATTAGCTCTTTAAACATGAGCGCTTAATAAATGTAGATTACAACAAATGATTTTCAGAACCAATTTCAGTACAGAAGCAAAATAAAATATACTGAAGCAATACATTATTTACCCATTTAAAATACATAATAAAACAGATAGTTCCGGTCCTTGATTCTGATTGGCTGAGCCGCTTTCAAAGCTGTTGAAAATTACAAAGTAACATACATCTTTGTTTATGTTTGTGTGTTGCTCGGCAACCACTTCTGTTACAATAACAACTGTTTCTGAGGAACTACATTGTTTGGTGGAAGAATACGGTGTTTATTAATATCATTACACTTTATTTGTTCGGTTTTATTTTGTGAAACATAACTACATGTATGAAATAACAGTTATATAAAAGCAATAAGCCTCGTGAAGCCATGGTTTACAGTGAGTTTATAACAGTTAGGGTAGGGTTTTAGTCACTCCGCTTCACATCGTACCTAACAACGACCCTTAGCTGTTATAAATTCACTGTAAACCACGGCTTCTTGGAGCTTACTGCTTTAATAAATCAGTTCATTATTTATGCTAACAATAATATTAAAGAAAACTTAAAATATTGGCATGTATCCTTCAAGTATTTTAAATTCGGTGCAGGGCAAACTTTCTGTAGCCATTTAAAATGAGAGGAAACAAGTGCATTTTGATCACAATCCAATAGAGCTGGACAATAATTCAATATATTCAGGGAACTACACTAACCTTTTCCACTGGTGGCACTTGCACAACTAACTTTTTCAGTTACTGGCCCAAAACACGATTTGGTCACAATTTTTTTTTTTATAGTAAGCCACTCTGGATAATAATAACTTTATTGCATTCAGATGTGCTTTTTATTTTACTTGCCATCTTTTAAACCACACGTCTTGTTCTATTTCTTACAGTACACACAGTGCATTGCTCCGTCTTGTAGCTGGGGTTAGATTGGCCCCGGTGCAGGGTGTACAGTGGGCCCTGTTTAAAATGGTTTAATATTTACTGTATGTTCCTTCTATTTATTTATTTATAAATGTGTTTACACAATGGTTATGTTTTTTAAGTTTGTAGGTGTCCAGAAACTAATTTAACATGGCACTGCATAGTCATCACTGTAAAATAAAATACACAGTCAAACCAAAATGTATTCAGACTCCTTCAACATCTCACATTATCACAGTTTATTTGCTGTAGTTTAGAAATTGGTAATAAAATATGACAAGAATTCAGAGTTAAACTGTGTCAGAACAAATTCCTCTTGATAATTTCGGATAACTTTGATAAAAAGATATGTAATGGAATCAATCGAAACTTCAGACAGCTGTCAGTATTTACACAACTATCAATACTTCGTTGAACAGTTACCAAGCAAGCAATGCTTAATTTGGTTCAGTCTGTGGTGTGAAAAAGGAACACTTAAGCAAAACATGGGCAGGTCCTCATTATTTTTTTTAATGAATTTCACTGGTAGTCTACAGTATGAAGAATTTTTGGGTATAATATTTCACAGATCCCTATTTTGCCATACTCACTTACATTAATGAACTAGTGGCCTGCACCCACTACTAAAACAACTCTATTTGATTTTTGGATTGACTTTGGATAAATTCTTGTTCAAACTACAAAGTCATTCAATCAAGAGCAGTGAGTGATTTACTTTCATTTTCATACATTAAAGACACTGACAGCAGAGCTAGTAAATTAGGCGCTGTCCCTTTAAGAGACAGTGCATCCAATATAATGATACACATCCGATTTCTTTCCAACTCTTTACTTTCACTAAAGACATAACCACAGACTTTTCGAACACACTTTCCAAAACAGGTATTTTTACATATTTAGTATGTAGGCCTATTTGTCGGTACAAAAGCAAGAAGACTTAAGACGTCTCTGCATGTGCCCTGAACACCAGAACACCGCGCTGCTGAATTAAGATCTTTCGCATCCTTTTCTGTTTGTTTAAACTGTGATTTGTATTTGTTCGTTCAGGTGCAGAAGGACGTGATAGTCCTGGAGGAGAGCTCGGTTCAGTGTTGCTGTTCATGAGACGCGGCTCTCTCTCGTGCGCACGTGAGTCACCAGCTGCTCAGTTCAGCTTTCCCGCATCGCCGGGCTGGAGACAACTTGATGTGTTGAATGCTCAGAGCACGTTATTAAGCGTATTCTTAAAATACACATTTCTGTTTTAATAAATGCTCATAGTAAATCATAGCATATTGCCTAAAACATAAGGTAGGTACAAAAAATAATCAGTGATACATTTGTGACCTCATAAAAATTAAGGTTGCAATGTAATTTCAACAGGTTGCATATGCAACAATTTTGGTCGCAGTGTAGTTCCCTGATATTTCACTCTTCAGAAAAGTTTCGATGGTATTTTCATTTCATCAGCCGTTACAGTGTAAACCAATGTTTCCGCCGCTCCAACAGCACCTCCTGCTGGTGGAGAATGTATTTGGTATTTTTTATGTGTTCAATATAAACTGAGCACTTTACATATTTCGTTACCCCATTTCAATCTATAAGAATCAGCCTATATTATACTGTAGTTTAAAAGATATTTACATTAAAAAGAGTCTGAAAGTCTTATGTTTATTTAATAGTGATTCTACAGTTCTTGTTTGTATGAAAGCTTAATACAAACAAAAGGTGAAAATTATTTGTACCTTTTTTGTTTGTTCTAAAATAACCTAGTTTTATAGAAGGAGGTTTCCTGGACTTGGCAAATTAATTTTTTTATTAAGTTTGTATAGACATCTGGCGTTTAACCAGTTATTCTGAGGCTTTTTAAAATATTGTCCATATCGATATCGGAATTATATCATATCGACCGATATTAAGAAATATATTGTGATATCAATGTTGGCCAAAACATCCAGCGATCCGAAGAAAGATTCTCCATACATCACCAGTTTCTGATCTAATTTCAAAATCTGAAGCAAAAACATAATGGTCTAACTTTATCTTTGTCAAGTCACACAGCATATATATATATCAGGATACAGAAACAGCACACTGGTCGATTGAGAACGCACATTCTCTCTCTGCCAGCAGGGGGCGCTTGAGGAACAGCAGTGATACAGTGTTTCCACGGTAACCGCTGTAAACAAAGCAGCTATACCGTGTTTCCACGGTCCCCGCTGTAAACAAAGCAGCTATACCGTGTTTCCATGGTCACCGCTGTAAACAAATCAGCTATACAGTGTTTCCATGGTCACCGCTGTAAACAAAGCAGCTATACCGTGTTTCCATGGTCACCGCTGTAAACAAAGCAGCAATACCGTGTTTCCATGGTCACGGCTGTAAACAAAGCAGCACTGTACTTATAAATACTTTTTAAATAAGGAATACACAGTGATGCGATGAAAATAAAATACCATCTAAGCTTTTCTGAGTTCCCCTTCAGAGATAGATTCATATAAACCCCCTAATAAAATTGTATGGATTTCCTTCCAATATTTTGAGCTTGCTCTGCCAGTATTATCTCCTCTTATTGTTAGTCTTCAGCATCTCTGGGCTTTGTTAATGTAACATTTACGGACTTCGTAATATTTCCACACAAATGACATTTGGAAAAATGCTTGCTATAGAGTGTGTGTGCAAGTCTGAAAACAAAAGAGCTGCTTGCTTAATAGTGTGTTTGGAGCAGAATGAGTCATCAGTTTTCCAGGTTTTCCAGGATGATCAGCTGCATTGAAGGATCCCGTCTCTACACTTCCAGACTCCATTAAAGCCATATATGAGTTCATACAGAAAATCATCTGGTATTAAGGTTGAGATTGAAGACGTTTGACACGGTCGTACCTGGACTTCCTTCGTAGCCATCTCTCCAGGGGTCGGCCAGTTGTTTGCGTCTCCAAAATCCCCCACCTTCAAAAACAGTGTTCATTTGTGATTTGTCTGGATTGTGTTTAATTCTTATGGATTACTTTTGTTCGATTTTAATCTTTTTGAACCTTGTTTTAATGGTCCAATTAAATAAAAAAAACACATCTAATTATTTTAAATCAAAATGTATACAATTTAAACAAGTATTAAACATAAGGGTTAAAAAAGATTTTTAGGGCCATATGAAATCAGTTTTCTTTTTTTCTCAAATTCAGTGTTTTCCATTTCTGATTTATGTGGATACCATTTTAATGTTTAAATTAAACTAATCAAAGGATGTCTAATAAACTGAATTTATTGAAACTCAAACTTTTTACATAATATAGCCTCATTTTATTTTCTCCAAATTCTGTTGTTTTTCTGAATTTAAAATTCAATACACATTTACTTTTCAAAAACCCAATCAAACGATAATCTTTTAAAACAATCAAAACAAAATTTAACAATTCTGGCAAATAAAGTGCTGTATACTGTAATGTGAGATTAATTCTTTAAAAATAAAGTTTTGCTTAGTAATAATAAAACAGTAATAAAAGGATTACTTTAACAGGTATATTCTATTAATTTTGGCTCAATGTTTTCACAAAGACACACACAGATTCATATTTCAAAAGCAGTTTCTTGTGGTTTATTATTCACAGACACGAGTCCATACCATATGATTCAATTAAGTGCACTGAACATCTTTCAGTTTATCCAAAACGTGACATATTTCTTCACATTACATTTAGTCTTGATTCTGTCCGTGTTTAACTGAGCTCTGATCTAAATCCTAATGTACATCTAAACACTCATGAATATAACTGTAATAATCATCTGGACTCTAACTTGCGTCAGTCTTTCAAATAAGTCTGGTTTGGCATCTGATTAAAGACTCGCAGGCTCCTGCACAGCACTAGAGCTGAACCGGTCATTATTTACTGCTGCTCTCACATGTGTGTAAACCAGGTCTCAGTCGTGCGGAGGAGTCTGTTAATCTGCTAAATGTGTCTGAGGTTTGTGTGCTGCTGTCTCAGATGAACGTCACTCACCTTCCCGCCGCGTCTCGTTCTCGTGTTTCCCGCCTTCACCACCTTCGTAGGCCCAGAATGCTCTAGAGCAGCAGAAGAGAACAGCCGTTAAAAACAGCTCAGATTAGAGCCTTAAACCGTTCAGAACGGGTTCTATTAATGTTCTCCGCCTTCCTTTAAAAAATTAAACACACAACATAATTTCTGAGGATTTTTTACATTTAATTTATACAATTTAATTTAACTATTAAAAAAAAAAAAAAAAAAAAAAGAAAATGACGGAATTTAGAAAAAACTCTCAGGGATTTCCCTTTTTTTTTGACCGTTTCTCACCAAAACAAAAGCTGGTTTAAACACCGTAAACATTCGTTTTACAGTGATATGGTAATATTGTTTTTTACCTTTTTACTCCATAGTAATAATAATAATAATAATAATAATAAAATTATTAGATTTCCCCCAAACTGTGCAGCGCTAGAGTAAGTTTATTATTTTAGGAACCAAGTATTTTACTGATTATTCCATCGATTAATCGAGGAATCTGATAAATAGACATTTTCCTTTTTTAAAGACCAATAATAAATATACAAGAGAAAATAAGATGGGTCTCTTTAAAGAAACAACTAATTCATTTCCTACAGTAATAAAGTAAGACCAAACATTGCATGCATGTGGTGTGATGTGTCTGCATCTGATTGTGTTCTTCTGAATGAGAAAGATCTGCAGTCTTTGGGTCAATAGCTAGAGGTTTAAAGGTATGCTTCACCCAAAATTAAAACGCTGACTTCCATAGACACAGACTTTGGTTTGTTGTGTTGGTCAGAGGTTTGTGGTGTGGGCAGAAATATAGTCTAGATTACTTTGTTTTCATCTTTTAATGCATTTCAAACATATTAAGCCTGCAATAATCATTGTGCTTTAGTACCTTTAATACGAAACAAAGTCTTACATTTCAAATCATGTCTGTTGTATTGCAGTATTTAAACAATAAATGCCATTTTGGCTCTGTTTAATAGATAGTGTTTACAATTTAGGAGCATTATTAATTATGTGTTGAATTTATGTTTTTAAAGAGACGCTGCAGAGCGGGACATCATCTCACGACCATTGCAGCTTTACACAATAATAACATTTCCAAAATCTTTACGGAGCATTTCGCACATTTGTAAATCTGTTTCCAACCACAGTTTTCCATCAAAACATCAGTTCAAGGGTTAAACTCCTGCAAGTGAAGAAGAGTTTTACTACTATACTGTAAGGAAAGGAGTATACATATGATTTTTGTCCTTTACATTTTATAGTGCAGCTGTGATGTAATAGTAACACATTCCTGTCTTAAGCATCACAAACCTATAAAAGTATTTTATTATTTGGCTTCCTAAAACACCAGTGTGTTTAGAAGCGGACTGAGACACTTCATCACAACTAGAAAGAGCTTTGAGGGTTTGTGGAAATCAACAGACTTTGTTCTTGGGGTTCAGCTCTAAATAAAAGCAAACCATATACAACTAGACTAATGTATTTATGTGGTCTTTTGGAAAACAACACACACACAAACACACTCTCTCTCTCTCTCTCACACACACTCACTCTAACACACTCTTTAGAGCAGAGATAATGGAGCATCGGCTCGAGAAACACATTTGAGGAACTCTGGGATAGCAGCTCCACTCCAGACCTTCTGCTGATGAGAAGCACTGCGCTCAATCAGGTCCGCCTGCGTGTTTAGGTTAGTGTCAATCTCACAGACGCGTGTTCATCAGGAGAGCTCCCAGGCTAACAGACATGTATGTGTGTGTTTAACTTTCGCGAGAGACGCTTTTAAACCGCATTCTGAGCGGAAAACGGATTCAAACCGATTTCACTCGAATCCGAGACAAACACGTGCATCTCACACGTGTCTCTCCATAAACGACAGATAGCTGCAACACTCGGCAAATACGGTTTAAAATCACAAACACACACGCATCTCATCGGGTGTGACAGTAAAACTTTCACAAATGAAAGGTTTGTGCGGCTCTTTGCTAATAAAGCGCCATTAGTCCTGGCCTGTCAGAGCTCAAACAACAGGCCGCTAATGCTAATGCTAGCCATTTGTTCAGAAAAGCAGCGAAGGCGAGGAATAACGACACGTTCAGTGTCTCAGATGAAGTTAGGACCTCAAACAATCAGATGTGTTGTGCATTAGCAGGTCTTTATATGAATGCGCTGATGTTTGGAGCCCTGAATCACCGACTCGAGGCCTAACTCTGTCATGAGTGTCCTGAGGAGAACCGGAGGACTAACGGTCACCGTTAAGACAAGCCATACAGCAATGTAAAGATTGTTTATTCAGCTTTCAGATGATGAATAACATTAAACTCCCTTTATAAAATGGTCCCATATGACTGTTTAGTGCTCCGGGGTCACAGAAGACCTCAGAGATCCACAACTAAGTTAGCTGTCTGCAGACTGAGTTAGCAACCTGACGGAGGCTGATCTGAGGCGCACACACACACACACACACACACACACTGACCGTGGTTGACTCCGCTCGTCTTCTTCGTCCAGGGGTTGACTCTGGGCGGAGGAGCCTCGGTAAACTCATTCTTCGAGGCGTCTTCTTCCTCCTTCTCCTGGATGTTGCTCTCGTCTTTCGCACGCTTGAGGCTTTGCTCCTTCAGCGGGAATCCTCCGTGTTTCTCGGGCTGGCCCCGGTTCTGCTCCTCCTGCTGGAGCAGCGCGTTCCTCGGCAGGAGAGTCTCCACCTCGGTGGCCATGTCTCCGCTAACAAACGCCTCAAATCCGCCGCAATGTGCTGCTAAAAGACCGCCGCTCGACGCGCGCCACTCCACTCCTAGACCAACCGGCTTCAGTCTGAGAAACAGAGAGGTGGAGTGCAGTTAAAAATCATGTAAAAGAGCGCTGGGAAGCTTTAAAAACTCGGGCTAGGCTTTGCTACTTACGGCAATGTGAAAGAACCACGCGTTGAACGTGAGCGCGCACGTACGAGCAGCGGGGCGTGGCGACTACAGAGCGCGACGTCACGTGACTGCCCTGCAGACGGCGCGTGATCGCGCACGCAGCGACGGCCCAGGCCTCAGTTTGTTGTAAAATATCTTAATAGGTTTTAAAATGTCATTCTTTGTATGATTAATTTTTGTAGAACTCAAATAGCATCACTTATAAACCAGATCACTTTAAAACTGAGCTCGGCACTCATAAACATCATAAACAGGATTTGTGATATTTATCTGAATAAAATACAGGGATGTAAAATTAATGGGCTTTACTTCTACTTTTAAAATTCTTCAGTACAAATTACAGCTATTTTTAGTTTCATTCAAATCTGATTTTGGTCAAATACCTTTGTTTTTAGAGTAAAACTGTTAAAACTGCAAAAAAAAAAAAAAAAAAAACAGTGTTAAAGTAAAATTTCCATGATTTTATATACCGTATTTTCCGGACTTTAAGTCACACTTTTTTCATAGTTTGGCTGGTCCTGCGACTTATAGTCAGGTCCGACTTATTTATCAAAATTAATTTGACATGAACCGAGAGAAATGAACTAAGAAAAATGAACCAATGGAAAACATTACCGTCTCCAGCCACCAGAGGGCGCTCTGTGCTGCTCAGTTCTTCTGTAGTCTACACTGAAGACATAGAGCGCCCTCTCGCGGCTGGAGACGGTAATGTTTTCTCTTGGTTCTTGGTTCTAAATAAATGCGACTTATAGTCCAGTGTGACTTATATATGTTTTTTTCCTCATCATGACTTATTTTTGGACTGATGCGACTTATAGTCTGAAAAATACGGTATATAGACATATAGATTGATGTTCCCCAAGGTTTATTTCTAATGTTAATAAAGTTTTTTTCACAAATAAATGTGGTAAAATTATCATTTTCAACCCTCATTCTGAGCCTCTCTCTGAAACAGCTGTTTTTAAGGGATCTGGATCCAGATGTTACAGTGTAGCAGAAGGTTATCAGTAGTCCATGAGTGTAACTATTTGGGTATAATACTTGACTCAGAATCTTTCAAAAACTTCGAAATCATGTTTAAAATGTTTGGAATAGAATCAAATTTCATCTGGAAAGTTTTAGACATATTAGGAATAATTTTACCATTGCGGGTTCAAAGTTATATATTAATGCAATGATCTTTCCACAGATGAATCACTGTCTCCAGCCGGACACAGACAGATGGATGCTTTACAGCCAGCAGAAGCCTGGATAAAACACTGGATGAAAGCTACAATTCATATCATCACTGTAAACTTTTATCTAAAAGTAGGGGTTTAAACTGGGAAAACATGATTAAATATGCAGATATTTTACTTAATACAAATTTTGCATGGTATGCCCCCACCTTCACCAATTCTAACTGATTTACTACATTGACATTTAGTCATTTAGCAGATGCTTTTATCCAGAGTGACTCACAAATAAGGACAACAGAAGCAATTAAAATCAACAAAAGAGCAATTCAGTCTCAGTCAGCTCAATACAGTACATGTAGCAAGGGCTTTTTTATTAAATAAATACAAACATATAGAGTAGATGAAGAATAGAGCAAGCTAGTGTTAGAGGTCTTTTTTTATTTTTGTTAATTGTAATGAAAGAAAACAAATAGAATACAAAAAGCCAGTGTTAGTTCTTTTTTAAACAAAACAATAGAGTTCAAGTCTGAAAGGGACAAGTGTTCTTTTTAAAAACAGAATTAGAACAGTGCTTGCTTAAGTTAGAGGGTCAAATAAAGATGGAAGAGATGTGTTTTAAGCCGATTCTTGAAGATGGCTAAGGACTCAGCTGCACGGATTGAGTTGGGGAGATCATTCCACCAGGAGGAACATTTAATTTAAAAGTCCGTAAAAGTGACTTTGTGCTTCTTTGGGATGAACAATCAAGCGACGTTCACTTGCAGAACACAAGCTTCTTGAGGCACATAAGTCTGAAGTAACGAATTTAGGTAAATGGGTGCAGAGCCAGGGGTAGTTTTGTAGGCAAACATCAATGCCTTGAATTTTATGCAAGCAACTATTGGAAGCCAGTGCAAATTGATAAACAGAGGTGTGACGTGTATTTTTTTTGACTCATTAAATTAAAGTTTCCTCTGAGGGGTAGGTTTAGGGTTTGGATAAGAAGATAGAAAATCTGAGAAACCATTACATCTAAAGAAGAACTCATAATACATGGAAACCCAGTGTGTGTGTGTGTGTGTGTGTTTCAGAGAGAGCAGTGCATTAATACAGAACTGACTGGAGCTACATGATTCACTGGTTTGAGCTCACGCCTCCCAGCCAATCAGAATCCAGTATTTACACAGACCATGGTGTATATATATACAATGACAGAAACAACTGTCCTGCATGTTAGCTCGATTATTTAGCTCTAGAGTCACACAAACAAATCTGACACAAACTGATCACCAGTCCAGAGCTGTGCTTTCAGGAAACGCTGAATCGTTAAACTGTGCTTGTCTAATCTAATCACATATTCAACATAAACGCTGATCTGAAATGCAGTGTTAGTGACTTCATGAAAACTGTGAGTTACGTTCTCAGGAAACACGTTTCTAGTTCAACAACTAAGTTTCTGTCAGAACCTTTTATTGTGAATGAATTATGGTTCAAAATAAGTAGAATTAGCCTGGTTTATGAGTGTGTGCTGATGTAGAGAGGTTGTGATTGTGCAGCTCTCCTCTGAAAGCTCTGACACGCGTGCCGTCAGCTCTATTGTTGAATCAGCTCCTGGCTCCAGCATAAAAACTCAACTCAGCAGCTGGTCAGCACATCACAGCCCAGCCTCGAGGAGCAGTGCATGCTGGGAAGGGTGGCGCAGGCCAAGGGCACTTCAATCCATTCAGTCCACAAACACAGCGTTTCTCACTTGTCACACGTTTTGTTGCTGTTTATTATTTTTTTTCAAACTCATGTTATTTCTGAGCTCCCATTGTTTCTGTAAGTTTACTATATTATGAATCTCCTCCTTTGTTTTTCTGAATAGGAGTCAATGGAAAAGGAACATAGGAAGGGAATGAAAATTGGCACATTTATTGGGGTAGTTCTCAACAGAAGCCTGACCAACTTTAAGGTCTCTATAGCGCCACCACTTGTTCAAATATTAACTTTTCAAATGGTTCTAACTTTTGAGCTCTGTTCTAGATAAATGACGTTTAGTTCCTCTGATTTCTCTCATCATGGTTATTTGAAATGAGACTCAGTACGTTTTCTCACCATAATCTCAGCGCAAATATGAAAGTTGGGAACAACGCCATGGACGGGTCATGAGATGCCAAAAATTAGCATTTGCCCATAACTTTTGAACAGTTTGTCAGAAAGTCATGGTCTTGGTGTCTGCATTGTTCCAGAATTGGATGAACCGCATGTCTGACATATAAAAATTAGTCATTTCATCTTTTGAACAATTTGACATATTGGCACAAAAATTGGTAAGGATCATAGACAGCATCTCCCGGATGTACCTGAGAGGTTTGAGCACAGCGCCACCTAGTGTTCCAGAGGATCTTACCATTGATTCCTAAAGTATAGCCAAAAATACAAAGTTCTTCTCGTTTTATAATGTCACACTGTTTGAATGGATTTTAAATGGCACAAACTTGCATTTTGTTCGTTTAGCCTTGTTTTATTCTCATTGATCCAAATATTTGTGGATTGGAAAGATATGGAAAATTGTCAGGCTTGTGCTGCAGTGTTATGAATGTTTTTCCCTTCAGGTCTTTGAGGCCCCGTCCACACGGAGACGCGTTTCTGTGAATACGCACACATTTTTTATCGGATAGGCGTTTCGTCCACATGGATCCGGCGTTTTCATCAGGTGAAAACGCTATTTTTTGAAACCGGGTCCCAGAGTGGATAAATTTGAAAACGCCGTCTTTGCGTTTTCATCTGGACGGCTGATCCGTATATTTTCTGAAACGATGACGTCATCAGTCCACGTCTCCCCCCTAGTCAGACACCTCTACGTCACGTAACAGCAACAAAAACATGAACAAACACTGAACGATTGTCTTTTTATTAACTAACATTAACACAGATTAATCAATGTATTGTGCCATGTTCTTTTGTGTACCACGCGCAAGGTTTATGAGCATAGTCCAAGTCTTCTTCTCTGGTTTTTAGTGTATCTCTGTGGCAGAATTACAGCGCCACATACTGGTCTGGCATGTATTCTACATCATTATGCAGTTTCGTGTGGACGCGGATATTTCTTGAGATGAGGAAAAAAAGATCGGATTGGGGTAAGCTCCGTCTCTGTGTGGACGGGGCCTCACAATAACGTGACTGAAAACTGGGAACTGAACATTACTAACGGTCTAACTAATTCTTAATCTTCTTCCTTACAGAGTCAGAGCAAAGAATGTGGAAGAAGCAGAGTTCATGTTTTCAGTTATATATGAGTTACTGGATATATATATATATATATATATATATATATATATATATATATATATATATATATATATATATATATATATATATATATATATATATATATATATATATATATATATTCATTTCTAGAAACAATTTGTAAATTTTTCCAAAATAATACATATACAAAAAACTTTGTGGATATAAGTAAATGTGTGAGGGGAAATACATAAATGCTTGAGAATTGTTTTTATATCTATACTCTCTGTTTTGATGAATTATTGCAATGTTTATCTTAAGGTTTTTATTCTGTAAAATACTACATCAGCAACAGTAATCATACATATTTCAGAATAAGAGTCCTGGTGCATTGTTGCGATTAAAAGCATTATGTCCCGCATTATGGATATTTTTTCTTGCTTGATAGTGATACTTTGGTTAGATAATAAACAATATCTGCCATTTAATTCTTCTTATGCCACTTAAAGCTTCTGTCTGGGCAGCCACATCACAGGAACAATTATTAATAGTTTTATTTAATTATTATTATCATCATTACTAGTATAAACACAGTAATCTGTTTTTATAACAGTTATATATTATTACACGCACACGCACACACACACACGCCAACAAAGAAACAAACCCAATTATAATACATAATTCTTAAAAATAGAATCAGAAATAAATAAATATCTAGACTATGTTTTATATTTGCTTGTAAATATATTGTTGTATCCCTATATAAGGGGAAAAACATTATTTGATACATTAGATTCATAACTCCCCTGAAGTCGTTTATTACTGCTGCGCTTCTTGGGGAAAAATAATTGTTTTTTAAGTTTTGTAGAGACGATGTTGCTATCTTCCACAGAGCCTGGCAAGTCACATGTTCGGGGGCAGTGGGGGGAAGAAAAAAATCAGAGGCAATGGTTTGCAATCCGTCCCCTCAGTTTATAAACCATACTCACAAATTTCCAATTCTTGTGTCAGATTTTGTAAACTGTAGACCTACCTTCGGTTTTTAATCCGTATCCACAAATTCATAATCCGTGCGCATGCTTTCGCAATCCATTCCCTCGGATTTGTCAACTGTACCAGAGACAGTTTATAAGAGACATGTCACTTCCTCAATCCTCAATACAACTATATAAGAAAAACCCATAATGGCAAAGATGGCGGTTGTGTGCACATGCCCCGCCCCTCCCACTGGAAAGCCAATCATCTGCTTCTAACAGTCAAGCCAGGAAACATTTAAGCCTATCATCTGGTTCCACTGACGTATGCACACAGTTGAGGAACCCTTGCGCATGCGTAGTAAAGGTATAACCTGTGGGGAAAAAGGCGTTTTAAACCTTATTTTGGGGCAAAGTCATCAAAAATTTTCAGCGATTTTTATCATATTTCACTGCTGTTTCTATACATGCTGTTTTTATGTCCTGGTGACCAGTGAAAGTGCAGTTCTGACTCTCTGCCCATTCATTTAGATAGGAGCTGGTCTTGTTATTCTGAAATAGCTGCCCGGAGGCGTTGCCAAGATGGCGGCCGAGTGGCACGACTTGCCTGAAAGGACTTTGACTGAACTCAAGGCATATGCCGAGTTTTCACCGAAATTA
Source organism: Carassius gibelio (assembly GCF_023724105.1). Taxonomy (NCBI): domain Eukaryota; kingdom Metazoa; phylum Chordata; class Actinopteri; order Cypriniformes; family Cyprinidae; genus Carassius; species Carassius gibelio. Next base: position 5,005,803 of record NC_068416.1, read on the forward strand.
CCATAGACAGTAAAAGAAATGGACACAGTGACCCCACTGGATTCAACGGAGAAGTCAATTTGAAGAACTCACTTCCTGGGGGTCGGGCGTACTGCGCAGGCTCAAACTGAGCTTGATGACGTAGATGTCACGTGAGCAACCTGTAAGTCTTCTAATCGCTGTGCCAAGAGAAATCTGAATCACCCACCGAATCTTGCAGAGAAGGCGAGCGTGAACAGGAGCACATTTTGGTAAGTATTCTGATTAATTATCTCACTTGACTTTATGCCTCCACGTCACCCCGATTGCCTCATAGACATTAAAAGATTGTCTGCGAGCTTCTCCTCCTGTCCATACGGTAATTTCTCTACTGTGCGACAGAGAGAGTCGCTGGTTATGACGCAATCATTAGCCTATTTTTTTTTTTTTACAAAAACTGCTTCTACGGGGCCATAATGTAAGATACAAGGTAATGGAGCCTTTTATACATTTACGTGTTTCTTTAGAAATAATGAATGGACAAATGGATTCTTTAAATGCCTCAGATGTAAAGTTACTCACTGTCAAAGTGACGCCAAAATGAATGGGAGTCAATGGAATGCTAACAGCAGGTGGGGTTCCGCTAGCCAATGGCAGCGCCCAGGGTTGCTTCCAAAAAATATTTAAAATTACATTTCATGACACAATAACAGTAATATTTTGAAAATGATCCGAATAAATGGTGTTTGAACTCAACCAATACTGCATGAACTCAACCAATCAGGATGTTTCGTGCCCAAGCCCCGTCCCCGAAAGTTCCAGAACTTTGAAAAAGTACCACCCCGCCAGCAGGGACTTAGGGGCATTTTTTTACCTGGAAATTTATTTAGTTCCTGGTTCCTGCGGTGGAAACACACCAAGTACCAGGCCAAAGTCCCTAGTTCCTGGGTAAAGTTCCTGCGTGTTACGGAATACCACAGGAGGCTAAGGAAAACAGAAAGACAGTATATTGAGGCAAAAGCAGAGGAGTGGGTAGTGCTGGGTAGTGATATGGAGTATTGCTGTGATGAAGTGATCCGTAGTAGCTGGGTAGAGACGTCAAAGGAGGGAGGTGTACCACACACATGCACGGAGATGGCTGGGAACTTCTGAAGATCGCTGGAGAGAGGTAAGTAGGCATAGAGTCCTTGGAGTTAGCATACAGGTAAGACCTTTTTGTGAACGAAACCGGATGCTGACTGGTTGCGTGTTTGTGGTATTTGTAGTGCAGACGTGATTGGATGATGATGAGGGTCAGGCGGAAGTGTTCAGGATCAGCAGGAGATCAAAATGTCACGGGGCCCACTCATTGTTTTAATCATACACTAGATTTAATTATATCTCATGGAATCGATCTTGCTGCTATAGATATTGTACCTCAAAGTGATGATATTACAGACCATTTCCTTGTATCATGCATGCTGCATATCACTGATATTAACTATATGTCGCAGCGATACCGTCTGGGCAGAACTATTGTTCCAGCCACCAAAGAAAGATTTGCAAATAACCTGCCTTATCTATCTCAACTGCTATTTGTACCCCAAAATACACATGAATTAGACTAAATGACTGACAACATGGGCACTATTTTCTCTAATACCTTAGAAACTGTTGCCCCCATCAAATTGAAAAAGGTTGCCATGGTATAACAGTAATACTCACTCTCTCAAGAAAGTAACTCGTAGTCTTGAACGCAAATGGAAAAAAACTAACTTGGAAGTTTTTAGAATTGCATGGAAAAACAGTATGTCCAGCTATAAACAGGCTCTAAAAACTGCTAGGGCAGAGCATATCAACAAACTCATAGAAAATAACCAAAACAATCCAAGGTTTTTAATAACCACAGTGGCTAAATTAACAAATAACCAGACGCCACCTGATTCAAATATTCCACCAACGTTAAATAGTAATGACTTTATGAATTTCTTCACTGATAAAATAGATAACATTAGAATTACAATAGTGAATGTAGATTCTACAGCGTCTAACACTTCAGTTTCATCCATCGCACCCAAAGATAAGATAAATTACAGTGCTTTACAACTATAGGACAGGAAGAGCTAAATAAACTTATCACTGTATCTAAACCAACAACATGTTTATTAGATCCTGTACCCACTAAATTACTGAAAGAGTTGTTACCTGTAGCCGAAGAACTGCTTCTCAATATCATTAACTCGTCGTTATCTTTAGGTCACGTCGCAAAACCATTCAAGCTGGCGGTTATCAAGCCTCTTATTAAGAAACCAAAACTAGACCCTAGTGTACTGGCAAATTATAGGCCTATTTCAAATCTTCCATTTATGTCTAAAATTTTAGAAAAAGTTGTGTCTTCTCAATAGAGCACCTTCCTGCATAAAAATGATCTGTATGAATAATTTCAGTCAGGTTTCAGGCCCCACCATAGCACAGAAACTTCACTTGTTAAAATTACAAATGACCTGCTCCTTGCGTCAGATCTAGGCTGCATCTCATTTCTAGTCTTACTTGATCTTAGTGCTGCGTTCGACACAATAGACCATGACATACTCATAGATCGATTACAAAACTATACAGGTGTTCAAGGGCAGGCTCTAAAAGTGTTTAGATCCTACCTGTTCGATCGCTACCATTTTGTTTACTTAAATGGGGTGTCATCTCATTTATCATCAGTAAAATATGGAGTGCCACAAGGATCCGTCCTAGGTCCCCTTCTATTTTCAATATACATGTTGCCCCTTGGTAATATTATTAGAAAATACGGAATTAGCTTCCACTGTTATGCTGATGATACTCAGCTATATATCTCAACGAGACCAGATGAAACTTCTAAATTATCTAAGCTAACAGTGTGTGTTAAAAATGTAAAAGTTTGGATGACAAATAATTTTCTCCAATTAAATTTGGATAAGACAGAGATATTAATTATTGGACCAAAAAAAACACTACACAGAGTCTTATAGATTACAATCTGCAACTAGACAGATGTACTGTTACTTCTTCTACAGTCAGAAATCTGGGTGTTATATTAGACAGCAACTTTTCTTTTGAAAATCATATTTCCAATGTTACAAAAACTGCATTCTTCCATGTTAGAAACATTGCCAAGCTACGAAACATGTTATCTGATTCTGATGCAGAAAAGCTAGTTCATGCATTTATGACCTCTAGACTAGACTATTGTAATGCACTTCTAGGTGGTTGTCCTGCTTCTTCAATAAACAAGCTACAGGTAGTCCAAAATGCAGTAGCTAGAGTCCTTACGAGGTCAAGAAAATATGATCATATTACCCCAATTTTACAGTCTCTGCACTGGCTACCTATTAAGTTCCGTATCAGTTACAAATTATCATTACTTACCTATACAGCCCTAAATGGTTTAGCTCCTGCGTACCTAACTAGCCTTATACCACGTTACAATCCATCACGCTCCCTAAGGTCAAAAAACGCATTCTCACATTTGGCTCCCAAACTCTGGAATAGCCTTCCTGATAATGTTCGGGGTTCAGACATACTCTCTCTGTTTAAATCTAGATTAAAAACGCATCTCTTTCGCCAAGCATTCGAATAATGTATCTCTTAAATTGTGAGTGTAGTTGCATCTGATCAAATGTGCATTTTTATTCATTAGTTTGGGTTAAACTAATTTTACTTTGTTGGATCAGCAGCTATGCTAATAATGTTTCTATTTTGTTTCTATGTTTTGCCACGGGATTTACATCCCATGGTAACTAGGATTTACACAAGCTCCAGTCTGGATTCAGAACACCTGAGAAGAGATGATGCTGACCCTCAGAGGACCCCAGATGATGCTAACCCTGAATCGACAAACAGAACTAACAAATATTGCTACAAGTGTGACTGCATCATATAATAATTATTAATAATATTAATAATGTTCATCTTCTGGCTGACTACGTCTTGTATTATTTCTTTCTAAAAATCCTGTCAAACATGCACAAACTGACAGTCACCACCATAAGCTACTACTAAATATTGTAGAAACATCATTTTCTGTAAAGTTGCTTTGTAACGGTTTGTATTGTAAAAAGCGCAATACAAATAAACTTGAATTGAACTGAATAAGGTGAGGGCGTGCATTGGGGATGAGTGGAGGTGGAACCTGGCGTGTTTGTAACAGTACCACCCTCCTCATGGCCCGCTCCTGAGGGCCGAGGACCCCGAGGACGTGGTGGACGTCCTCTTCCTCTGGGAGCTGGCCGGTTAGGATGACTGGAGTGGAATGTGTTTAGTAAGTTCGGATCAAGGATGTCGTTGCGTGGGACCCATGAACGTTCCTCTGGACCAATAACCCTCCCAGTCCACTAGGTATTTAAGTTGTCCACCACGCCGCCGGGAGTCCAGGATGTCTCTTACTTCGTAGGCAGGGAGAAACAGACGGATGGTGAGGCTTAAGGAGAGACACAGGGAAAGTGGGGTGAATCCGGTACTCAGGTGGTAATTGGAGTCTGTAAGTGACCGTATCGATCTGCTCAAGGATGGTGAATGGGTCAATGAATCTGGGACTTAGCTTGCGGCAGGGCAGGTGCAGGCGGATGTCCCGGGTGGACAGACAGACCTTCTGACCGGGTTGGTATGTAGGGGCCTCGGATCAGCGAAGGTCGGCTATCATCCTGCGCCTGCATAGGGCCCGCTGGAGTTGGTGGTGGGCCGCGTCCCAGACCCTCTCGCTCTCCCGGAACCAGTAGTCGATGATGGGGACATCCGAGGGTTCACCTGACCAGAAATCTATCCACTATGACAAGAATGCAGGTATTATTATTTGAAGAAGGAAGATCAGTAATAAATTCCACCCCTAGGTGTGACCACGGGTGACTAGGGATGGGCAGAGGATGGAGCTTGCCTGATGGTAGATGGCGTGGGCTTTTAGAGATGGTGCAGTCTGTACATCCGTTCACATACCTTCTGACATCCGAGGCCATGTTGTGCCACCAGAAGCGTTCCCTTAGCAACGAGAGGGTGTCATTGACCCCCGGGTGACCAGTGCCAAGAGATGTGTGAGCGGAGTGAATGAGTGGAGTGCGCTGTGTCCTGGGGATGTACTGGTGTTCCGGTGGGCAACCCGGCGGGTTGTTGGTAGCAGGATCGGATGGAGGAAGGGTCTTGGCAGACCAGTTAATTGGGCTGATGATGACCTTTTCTGGGAGTATGGTTTCGGGTTCCTCTAGGGTTTCTTTGAGGGCATGACACCGGGACAGGGCGTCAGCCTTCACGTTCTTTGCCCCTGGGCGATACGAGATGGTAAAGTGGAAGCGGGTGAAGAATAGTGCCCAGCGGGCTTGTCTTGGAGTCAACCTCTTGGCGACCCGAAGATACTCAAGGTTCTTGTGGTCAGTGAGAACCAGAAAGGGGTGTTTGGCTCCCTCCATCCAATGCCTCCATTCTTACAGGGCCAACTTGATTGCCAACAGCTCATGGTTGCCAATGTCATAATTTACCTCCGCTGGGTTGAGCTTCCGGGAGAAGGCACATGGCGACTGGGATTCTCCTGCTGCTGAGATAAGACTGCTCTCTCTCCGGTAGTAGAGGCGTCGACTTCAACAACGAAGGGTCGGTTGAGATCAGGATGGACCAGGAGTGGAGCGGTTGTAAATGCCTTCTTGAAGGAATTGAATGCCTCTGTGGCGGCTGGTGTCCAAGAGAGTGATTTTGGCTTATTTCGGAGGAGACTAGTGAGAGGGCTGGTGATGGCACTGTAGTTTTGGATGAAGTGTCTGTAGAAATTGGCAAAGCCAAAGAATCGTTGGAGTTCTTTGATGGTGGTAGGAATGGGCCAATTCCTTACAGCATTCACCTTCCCCTCGTCCATCTGGATGCCCCTGCTGTTGATGTTGTAACCAAGGAATTGCATTGAGGGCTGATGGAAGGATCATTTCTCGGCCTTGAGGTAGAGCTGAAAGGCCCTCAGGCATTGCAGGACCTACGCAACAAGGCGACGATGTTCCGCTAGGCTACAGGAGTAAATGAGGATATCATCAATGTAGACGAGTACGAACTTATGGAGGAACTCCCGGAGCACCACATGGATAAAATCCTGGAAGATGGAGGGGGCGTTAACAAGTCCATGCGGCATCACACAGTACTCATAGTGGCCAGTAGGGGTGATGAAGGCAGTTTTCCACTCATCCCCCTCTCGTATGCGGAGGGGATATCGGAATTTGACGGTTATGTTGTTAAGAGCCCGATAATCGATACAGGGTCGTAAGCCTCCGTCCTTCTTTTTGACAGGGAAGAAACTTGAAGCAGCAGGGGAGGTATATGGACAAATGTAACCCTGGGCCAGCGCATCCTTGATCACTTGATCGTCACTGAAGGGGGCATAGCATGTAGGGATGGAGATGGATTGATTTTCCACTGGGCTCTCAATTGAGGTAGTATAAACTGGAAGAAGTGCAGGAGAAGGTTTGGCTGGGACAGGACAACCTGTGATGCAGCTCTGGAAACAGGAATCGCCCCACTTCAGGACTTCACCCGTCTTCCACGAGCTGACAGGGTTATGCTGCTCCAACCACTGGCGCCCTGGGATGATGTCAGCAGTTGGGCTCCGGCCTGGCCATGGGACTGGAGTGCACAGCAGGTGAGGAAGTGCTCGCTGGTGTCAGGGATGCGGGTAGAGTGGTGAGTGTCCTACGTAGTGCATCGACCAGGTCTTGAAAGGGGTTCGTGAGGCTCATGCTTTTGCCGATTGGTGTTAGGTCTGGTCTTCTGTTATGGAATACCACAGGAGGCTGAAGATAACAGAAAGACAGTTTATTGAGGCACAAGCAGAGGAGCGTGTAGTGCTGGGTAAAGTGATATGGAGTATTGCTGTGATTTAAGTGATCTGTAGTAGCTGGGTAGAGACGTCAAAGAAGGGAGGTGTAGTACACACACACCCAGAGATGGCTGGGAACTTCTGAAGATCACTGGAGAGAGGTAAGTAGAGATAGACTTAGTCCTTAGAGTTAGCATACAGGTAAGACTTTGTTGCGAACGAGACCGGACACTGACTGGGTGTGTGGTATTTGTAGTGCAGAGGTAATTGGATGATGAGGGTCAGGTGGAAGTGGTGGTACCTGGCGTGTTTGTAACATTGTGGTGGAAACGCGGCAATAGGCATAATTTGCGTGTAGGATGGGTGGGACATGTCCCCACCACTTTTTGCCATGGTTGATTTTGTCCCTAATTGCCTAATTGAAAAATATATTGTGGAAGGTAGCCTATGTATTAAGAATCAACAAATAATTCTTCATAATCTAATTAGGGTTTGTAACGATAAAATCTCCCTAATCATCGGGAAGAAGGAGGCGGGAACCGGCGCACAATCAAAACATAATTTTAATAATCAAAAATAAATACAAAACGGCGCGTCAGTCGCACAAATAAAAACCAAAACATAAAATAACGTCCCAGGCCTGGTCCTCTCTCGTCCTTCACTATAGTCGCTCCAGTTTTATATCCTTCCATCTCCTACGTGGGACTCGATACTGGCGGTGGGGCGCAGGTGTAGCTCATCTCCAATCACTACACCTGGCCTCACTCCTCGTTCCCACGCCTCTCCTCTCCTCCCCGCCCCACTCGCCACATACCCCCCTCGCCCCTCGCAGCGGCCGGGGGGTACCCTCGAGACTGCGCTCTACTCCCCCCCCCCCTTCCCTCCGGGGGGGGGGTACCGCTCACGGGGACCTGCGGGAACCTGGGGGTAGGACAGACGAGGCGAGAGAAAAGGAGATGGAAGGAGGAGCGACAAAGACGAGAGAGAGGAGAGAGGAAAAAAAATAAAAATCCGGTTCCCAGACGCACTGCTGCTCGGCCCTCCACCGGCTGGGTGATCTCCTCCGCGGTGCCCGGCGGTGGCACTGGACGGCCCTCGGCGGACGGCACGACACTCCTCCGCCGCCCGGTGGACGGCGACGGCTCCTCCGATTTTGGGCAGCGGCAGGAGTCCCCCGTTCCCTGCCCCTCCGGATTCCATCACGGAGGCGGCAGGCTCCGGCCCGACTCACATACTTCGCCTGCTCGAGGGCACCGCGGATTCACCACAGCGGCGAGGGATCTTCAGCAGCGCGTCCCTCCTTCTCCCGGGCTTCGGCACAACTGTAACGATAAAATCTCCCTAATCATCGGGAAGAAGGAGGCGGGAACCGGTGCACAATCAAAACATAATTTTAATAATCAAAAATAAATACAAAACGGCGCGTCAGCCCCTTACGGCGACTGACGCGCACAAATAAAAACCAAAACATAAAATAACGTCCCAGGCCTGGTCCTCTCTCGTCCTTCACTATAGTCGCTCCAGTTTTATATCCTTCCATCTCCTACGTGGGACTCGATACTGGCGGTGGGGCGCAGGTGTAGCTCATCTCCAATCACTACACCTGGCCTCACTCCTTGTTCCCACGCCTCTCGGCCCCGCCCCACTCGCCACAGGGTTATAATAAAAATAATAATAAAAAACATTTGACTTCTTACACATGCATAACTCATACAGTGCAATAATGACACACTCTTCATTTTCATTATAGCATTTTATTTTAAAAATGGAGCTAAGTATATATAAGTATAATGGAGCTTGTGCTAAGTATAGACCTGCCCTCTACTAAAGATTTTTCTAGTCAACTAGTCGCAAGTTATATTAAATTGATTAATACAATAATTTATTAAACATTCTTTGGTAACACTTAATAATAATAATGGTCCGTTGTTAACAAGTGACTATGCAGGAAGTAATAGATATACTAAATTAACACTTAATATTAACCAAAAGAGAAGCAAAACTAACAAAGCAGTAAGTACTAGTGAAGTTAGGACAAAGGTAGTTCTTTATTAGATATTTGATATTTACAAAAAAAAAAAAAAATCCTCACTGAGAAATGCTTACTAACTATAACCAGTTAATAAAGAATAACCAATTACTAATTACAACAGTAACCTCTTAAAAGTGAACAATTGGGTTATTGGTGGAAACTAATGAATATGATGTCCCCCACATAAGTTGAAACTGTGCCCTCTAGTCTTACCTAAGGACAGATGTCCTCTGTTTATTTCAAACAAAACCGTAGGATAATAAATAATGATGTTAACTTGACAAAACTGGCTAAACCGACTGTCTGCTAGCTGCCTCACATCACAGAGGTCACCTAGATATCACACTATAGAGACTGTGTCTGTTCTCCGAACTAGAAAATACAAAAAATGTACAAACCAATTTAAAAGTAACAATTAAATTGAGGTTCAACAAATAAAAAACAGATGCAATACGGATAAACAAGTGATAAAGCTTGGCTTATTGAATATCAGATCCCTTTCTATGAAAGCACTTTTTTTAAATAATATGATTACTGATCATAATCTAGATGTGCTTTGTTTGACAGAAACCTGGCTAAAACCTGATGATTACATTATTTTAAATGAGTCCACCCCCCAAGAATACTGTTATAAACATGAGCCACGTCTAAAAGGTAAAGGGGGAGGTGTTGCTTCAATTTATAACAATGTTTTCAGGATTTCTCACAGGGCAGGCTTCAAGTATAACTCGTTTGAAGTAATGATGCTTCATATAACATTATCCAGGGAAACAAATGTTAATGATAAATCCCCTGTTATGTTTGTACGGGCTACTGTATACAGGCCACCAGGGCACCATACAGACTTTATTAAAGAGTTTGCTGATTTTACATCCGAGTTAGTGCTGGCTGCAGATAAAGTTTTAATAGTTGGTGATTTTAATATCCATATTGATAATGAAAAATTTGCACTGGGATCAGCATTTATAGACATTCTGAACTCGGTTTAGACAACTATTGGGTTAGACAACACCTCTCAGGATCTACTCATTGTCGAAATCATACTCTAGATTTAATACTGTCACATGGAGTTGATTGATGGTGTTGAAATTATGCAGCCAAGTGATGATATCTTAGATCATTATTTAGTTTTGTGCAAACTTCATATAGCCAAAATTGTTAATTCTACCTATTGTTACAAGTATGGTAGAACCATCACTTCTACCACAAAAGACTGCTTAAGTAATCTTCCTGATGTTTCCGAATTCCTTAGCATATCCAAAACCTCAGAACAACTTGATGATGTAACATAAACTATGGACTCTCTCTTTTCAAGCAATTAAATACAGTTGCCCCTTTACGTTTAATGAATGTTAAGGAAAACAGTCTGACACCATGGTGTAATGAGCACACTCACACCCTAGAGAGAGCAGCCCGAAAAATGGAGCGCAGCCGGAGGAAAACAATACTAGAGGTATTTCATATAGCTTGGCAGGAAAGCAACCTATCCTACAGAAAAGCATTAAAAAATGCTATATCCGATTACTTTTCTTCTCTTTTAGAAGAAAAAAAAACATAACCTTAGGTATTTATTCAATATAGTGGCTAAATTAACGAAAAATAAAGTCTCAACAAGTGTTGACATTTCCCAAAATCACACCAGTAATGACTTTATGAACTACTTTACTTCTAAAATTGATACTATTAGAGATAAAATTGTAACCATTCAACCGTCAGCTACAGTATCACATCAGACAGTGCACTATAGACCCCCTGAGGAACAGTTCCACTCATTCTCTACTATAGGAGAGGAAGAATTGTATAAACTTGTTAAATTATCTAAACCAACAACATGCATGTTAGACCCTATTCCATCTAAGCTCCTAAAAGAGGTGCTTTTAGAAGTCATAGATCCTCTTCTGACTATTATTAATTCCTCATTGTCATTTGGATATGTCCCCAAAACCTTCAAACTGGCTGTTATTAAGCCTCTCATCAAAAAACCACAACTTGACCCCAAAGAACTAGTTAATTATAGACCGATCTCAAATCTCCCTTTTCTCTCCTATGCCGCGTTTCCACCGAAATTACCCGGAACATTTTTACCAGGAACTTTTTTTCCCAGGAACTTTTTTTCCCCCCAGACCTGTTGCTTTCTGCGTTTCCACCGCGGTGTAAAGTACCGGGTAGATTAGGCAAATAGACTGGTGACGTAGGTCTGCGCGCGTTTCTCAATACAAAGTACCGCTGATAAAAAAAAAAAAAAAAAAAAAAAAAAAGTACTGATTTTGGACGTGCATCCTCGGTAGTTGGTTCAGACTTTGTGCATTCGACTGGGGAGTGTGATGTCTGCAACTACGCAAGTCCGGTAAATCTATAAACAGCAGCGTAACTATATACTATATATATATATATATATGATACTTGATTACTTCAGTCAGCTCGTCTTGGCTACTGCAATTTTCCCTACTGTATATTTACAATAAAACGAAATATGATAATCAAATACCACTGCCTCCTTTCGTTTTCATTTAAGCATAATAACAACTGCAGAAATGTACTTAGTTCAGGGAAATGTGTATATGCAGCCATTACAATGAAACGAAATATTATATAAATTTGCCTTTTTTATTTTCATTTTAACATATAGATAAATTGAATACAGACCAAAGAAAACCTGTTAGATTTACCCTGCAGCTGAATTATATTTTATGTTTAACCACTAAAGACACATCAGAGCCAGCGGCACATATCAGAAGGTCTATCCCAGGAGAGGCTGCTCTCTGCGGATACATGAGGACTGAGCTCCCGCTGATTGAGTGGAGCTCACCGTCTACGAGATCGGCGAAACACATTTTTAAATAGGCGCTGTCTTTATAAATAAACCATAGATTTGAGTTTTAAACAACTACATTCTCGCCTGAAATACTTTTAAAATTACATTTCATGACACAATAACAGTAATATTTGAAAATTATCCAAATAAATGGTGGTTGAACTCAACCAATGCCGCGTGAACTCAGATCACTTTGGCTACTGCAATTTTCCCCTCAGTATATTTACAATAAAACGAAATAGGATATAAAATACCACTGCCTCCTTTCATTTTCATTTAAACATAATAACAGCTGCAGAAATGTACTTAGTTCAGGGATAAGTGTAACGTTATATACAGCCATTACAAAGAAAGAAATATTATATAGACTTGCCTTTTTATTTTCATTTTTACATATAGATAAATTGAATACAGACCAAAGAAAACCTGTTAGATTTACCCCGCAGCTGAATTATATGTTATGTTTTAACCACTAAAGACACATCAGAGCCAGCGGCGCATATCAGAAGGTCTATCCCAGGAGAGGCTGCTCTCTGCGGATACATGAGGACTGAGCTCCTGCTGATCGAGTGGAGCTCATCGTCTACGAGATCGGCGAAACACATTTTTAAATAGGCGCTGTCTTTATAAATAAACAACAGATTTGAGTTTCAAAAAACTACATTCTCGCCTGAAATACTTTTAAAATTACATTTCATGACACAATAACAGTAATATTTTGAAAATGTTGATCCGAATAAATGGTGGTTGAACTCAACCAATGCTGCGTGAACTCAACCAATCAGCATGTTTAGCGCCAAAGTCCCGCCCCCGAAAGTTCCGGAACTTTAAAAAAGTACCACCTCGCCAGCAGGGACTTTCTGGGGGGCATTTTTTTACCCAGAACTTTTATTTAGTTCCTGGTTCCTGCGGTGGAAACACACCAAGTACCGGACCAAGTCCCTAGTTCCTGGGTAAAGTTCCTGCGGTGGAAACGCGGCTCAAGATACTAGAAAAGTTAGTATCCTCACAATTATATTCGTTCTTAGAAAAAAAATGGTATCTGTGAGGATTTCCAGTCAGAATTTAGACTGTATCATAGTACTGAGACTGCTCTCCTTAGAGTTACAAATTACCTACTCTTATCATCTGATCATGGTTGCATCTCTCTATTAGTGCTATTGGATCTTAGTGAAGCGTTTGACACAATTGACCACATCATTCTTTTGCATAGACTAGAACACTTTGTTGGCATTAATGGACGTGCATTAGCATGGTTTAAATCATACTTATATGAACGCCATCAATTCGTAGCAGTGAATGAAGATGTATCATATCGATCACAAGTGCAGTATGGAGTACCTCAAGGCTCAGTACTAGGGCCGCTACTCTTCACGCTTTACATTTTACCCTTAGGAGATATCATAAGGAAACATGGTGTCCGCTTTCACTGTTATGCTGATGATACCAGAGACAGTTTATAAGAGATCACTTCCTCAATCCTCAATACAACTTTATAAGGAAAACCCATAATGGCAAAGATGGCGGTTGTGTGCACTTGTCCCGCCCCTCCCACTGGAAAGCCAATCATCTGCTTTTAACAGTCAAGCCGGGAAACATTTAAGCCTGTCATCTGGTTCCACTGACGTATGCGCACAGTTGAGGAACCCTTGCGAATGCATAGTAAAGGTATAACCTGTGGGGGAAAAGGCGTTTTAAACCTTATTTTGGGGCAAAGTCATAAAAATCTTTCAATGATTTTTATCATATTTCACTGCTGTTTCTATACATTCTGTTTTTATGTCCTGGTGACCAGTGAAAGTGCAGTTCTGACTCTCTGCCCATTCATTTAGATAGGAGCCTGGTGTTGTTATTCTGAAATAGCTGCCCGGAGGAGGCGTTGCCAAGATGGTGGCCGAGTGGCACGACTTGCCTGAAAGGACTTTGATGATACTCAGCTCTATATTTCTTCGCAGCCCGGTGAAACACACCAATTTTCTAAAACTAATTGTACAAAGGTTCAAGGATGGAAAGGAAGAGGACGAGGGGTCGGCTTGACTGCTGACGGCTTTATTAAGTAAACAATTATCTAAACGGTGTCACTCACAACGGCAACACCAATAACTCTAAAGACTTCCGGGTTGCGGCTTCCGGCTCATGCGGTCATCGGCAGTCCTTCTCTCTCTCTACTGCTCCGGTTTCCCCTGACGTTAAATACTCTCTCCACGCCAATTACTGAAACAAGAGACAGGTGTTGATTATTTCCGTTCAACCCGCTCACTCACCGTTCGTCTCCCGACTCTCTCTCCCACTGCAGGCTTCCCTAAACCATGCCTCCGCCTCCACATACCCCCTCTGGCTCCACAATAATGGAATGCATCGACGACATAAAAAACTGGATGAAGAATAATTTCTTACTGCTAAATTCCGAAAAAGCAAAGGTGTTAATTATAGGACCTAAAAACTCTGCATGTAATAACCTAGAACAATGTCTAAGACTTGATGGCTGCTCTGTCAATTCTTCATCATCAGTTATGAACCTAGGTGTGCTATTTGATAGCAATCTTTCCTTAAAAAAAGCCACGTTTTTAGCATTTGTAAAACTGCATTTTTCCATCTCAAAAATATATATGTATCTAAATTACGGCCTATGCTCTCAATGTCAAATGCAGAAATGTTAATGCATGCATTTATGACCTCAATGTTAGATTATTGTAATGCTTTATTGGGTGGTTGTTCTGCACACTTAGTAAACAAACTACAGCTAGTTCAAAATGCAGCAGCAAGAGTTCTTACTAGAGCCGGGAAGTCTGACCATATTAGCCCGGTCCTGTCAACACTGCTCTGGCTCCCTATCAAACATCATATAGACTTTGAAATATTGCTTATTACTTATAAAGCCCTGAATGGTTTAGCACCTCAGTATTTCAATGAGCTCCTGTTACATTATAATCCTCCACGTCCGCTGCATTCTCAAAACTCAGACAATAGATAATACCTAGAATATCAAAATCAACTGCGGACGGCAGATCCTCTTCCTATTTGGCGCCTAAACTCTGGAATAACCTACCTAACATTGTTCGGGAGGCAGACACACTCTTGCAGTTTAAATCTAGACTAAAGATCCACCTCTTTAATCTGGCTTACACATAACACACTAATATGCTTCTAAAAAATCAAAATCCGTTAAAGGATTTTTAGGCTGTATTAATTAGGTGAACCGGAACCGGGAACACTTCCCATAACACCCGATATACTTGCTACATCATTAGAAAAATGGCACCTACGCTAATATTAGCCTGTTTCTCTCTCATTCCGAGGTCACCGAAGCCACCAGATCCAGTCTGTATCCAGATCAGAGGGTCACTGCAGTCATCCGGATCCAGTACATATCCAGACGAGATGGTGGATCAGCACCTAGAAAGGACCTCTACTGCCCAGAAAGACAGCGGAGACCAGGACAACTAGAGCCCCAGATACAGATCCCCTGTAAATACCTTGTCTCAGAGGACCACCAGGACAAGACCACAGAAACAGAAACAGATGATTCTTCTGCACAATCTGACTTTGCTGCAGCCTGGAACTTAACTGCTTGTTTCGTCTGGTCAGAGGAGAACTGGCCCCCCAACTGAGCCTGTTTCTCCCAAGGTTTTTTCTCCATTCTGTCACCGATGGAGTTTTGGTCTCTTGCCGCTGTCGCCTCTAGCTTGCTTAGTTGGGGTCACATCATTTACAGCGATATCGTTGACTTTATTTCAAATGAATGCACAGACACTATTTAAACTGAACAGAGAAGACATCACTGTATTCAATGATGAACTGCCTTTAACTGTGATTTTGCATTATTGACACACTGTTTTTCTAATGAATGTTGTTCAGTTGTTTTGACACAATATATTTTGTTTAAAGCGCTATATAAATAAAGGTGGCTTGACTTGACTTGACAAAAACAATTCAAATTCTTAAAGAAGGCATCGACTGCATTTATACTGTGTTAAGCATCAAACCGCATATTCCAGATTATGGTGTCTGGTAAAATATCACTTGTGCCTCACATAAATGTATGTGTAAGATATAAAATATGTTAAATAACTTATTAAATTACTGAGTGGTTAAGATGTTTTTCACTTGAAAATAATGGTCCAGATAATTATTGGTTCCTGTAGGCGGACTGTTACGAATGCACACAGGAAATGAGAGATCCAATCGCAGTATTTTAATGGGGCAATCCAAAATCCAAATCCAAATCCAAAAAACAGGCAAGAGGTCATAACCACAAATCAGTCCAAAACAAGAAACAAGAAAAACACAAGGGAACATGAGAAAGCCGGGTGACGGAAAACAAGGACTCCATGAAACAGAATGAGAAAGGCTGGTTTATATGGACAGGTGAAAACAATGAAAGTGGAGATAGCTGAGTGCAATAACAGGTGTGCAATTAACAGTGATGAATAGGACAAAGGTTAGTGGGAAATGTAGTGCCTGCAGTGGGGTGACTATGGGGAAGTGAGACCACTAGAACACAAAAACAAACCAAGGAACACAGAGACCAGGGGGAGATGGACTGGTGGAGGATAAGGGGGAGGGACGGAGGGCCAGGTCCATAGAGGGAAACAGAGGCAGGAAGTGAAAAAAAACAACAACCACAAGGAGACCAGGAGGGAAGTGGACTGGTGGAGGACCAGAGGGAGGGACGGAGGGAAGGTCCATAGAGGGAAACAGAGAAAAACAAAAACAAAACAACAACAAAACAAAGAGGCCAGGAGGGAACGGAAAGTTCAGAGGCCCAGGGCAGAGCCGAAAGGGCAGGAATCCAGGGTGGAGCAGGTGGAACTGGAGCCCACCGGGATGGCGCAGATGGAACTGGAGACCACCACAGCTGAGCAGATGAGACAGAAGCCCACCAGGGTGGCGCAGAAGACCACCACAGCCGTGTGGTTGAGACAGAAGCCCACCAGGGTGGCGCAAAAGACCACCACAGCCGTCTGGTTGAGACAGAAGCACAGCAGGGCAGCGCAGAAGACCACCACAGTGGGATTGATGGCACAGGAGAGCAAGTCTGGTTAGGTAAGCCTGACATAGAGAACATGAACAGGTTAAGAGTGGCCTCCGTGGCCCTGGTGAGATGGTAGATGGTCTCCATGACCATGACAGGGCAGGCGGTGAGTTCCTGGATGGCCTCCATGGCCAGGACTGGATAGGACAAGCACTCAGGAAGTTCGGCTGAGACGTGACGAGGCTCTGGAAGTTTCCGCAGAGACGTGAAGAGGCTCTGGTAGTTCAGCAGAGACGTGAAGAGGCTCTGGTAGTTCAGCAGATACGTTAAGAGGCTCTGGTAGTTCCGCAGAGACATGAAGAGGCTCTGGTTGATCCGTGGTGATTTGACTGGATTCAGGAAGATCAACTGTGACTTTGACTTTGTTCAGGAAGATCAACGGTGACTTGACTTGACTCAGGAAGATCAACGGTGACTTGACTTTGCTCAGGAAGATCAACGGTGACTTGACTTTGTTCATGAAGATCATTGGTGACTTGCCCATGCTCATGAAGATCATTGGTGACTTGCCCTTGCTCATGAAGATCATTGGTGACTGGACTTTGCCCATAAAGAACACTGGTAACTTGACCTTGCCCATGAAGATCATTGGTGACTTGACTTGACTTCTGAGGTCTAACTGTGGTAGTGCTTGACTCATGAGTGTTAATGGTGACTTGACCTGACTCTGGAGGGTCTACAGGGACCTGACTCGACTTTGGAGCGTCAACGGGGACCTGACTCGGCTATGGAGGGACCACGGGGAGCTGGTCAGTGGAGACATGACTTACCTCTGGATGGTCACCGGTGGCTGCCATCTTGTGCAGTGGCACAGGACTAACAGCCATCTTGTGCAGTGGCGCTGGGTCGGGGGCCACCTTGTGCTGTGGCTCTGGGCTGTCTGCGACCTTGTGTAGTGGCGTTGGGCCGGCGTCCATCTTGCGTAGTGGCACTGGGCCGGCGACCATCTTGCACAGTGGCACTGGGCCGGCGACCATCTTGCACAGTGGCACTGGGCCGGCAGCCATCTTGCGCAGTGGCACTGGGCAGGCGGCCATCTTGAGCAGAGGCTCTGGCCTGGCGGTCACCTGGTGTTGTGGTGCTGGGCTGGTGTCCATATTATGCAGCGGCGCTGGGCTGGTGTCCATCTTGTGCAGTGGCGCTGGGCAGGCTGGGCAGGCGGCCACCTTGTGCAGTGGCGCTGGGCTGGCAGCCATGTTGTGCAGTAGCACTGGGCAGGCGGCCATCTTGCGCAGTGGCACTGGGCCGGCATCCATCTTGTGCAGTGGCACTGGGCCGACGACCATCTTGGGTAGTGGCTCTGGCCTGGCGGTCGCCTGGTGTTGTGGCGCTGGGCCGGTGGCCATATTATGCAGTGGCGCTGGGCTGGCGGCCATCTTGTGCAGTGGCGCTGGTCAGGCGGCCACCTCGATGTATTTTTGAAAAGTAGAAATTAAGTTTTTACTCTTAACTCTAAACCCAGTACCCAAATAAATTGGGTTATTAAATAAAAAACTAG
Source organism: Carassius gibelio (assembly GCF_023724105.1). Taxonomy (NCBI): domain Eukaryota; kingdom Metazoa; phylum Chordata; class Actinopteri; order Cypriniformes; family Cyprinidae; genus Carassius; species Carassius gibelio. Next base: position 5,023,937 of record NC_068416.1, read on the forward strand.
CAAAACAAGTTGCGAGGTGTCCCCACCAATTTTCAAAACAAAGTTACGCCACTGTTTTGAATGGAATACTGGATTGACTTGTTGAACTGAGAAATTTTTCCAGTCACCATAATGAAGTGATGTAATCATAATAAAGTACAGAGTTTTCTTTACTCAAAAAAGAAAAATACATAGAGAGTCTTGATCTGGTAGCACTCATGCACTTATTCATATCCAATAGGCTACTACAGCATCATCTAGATTTTCTAGATTTTGGCCAAAAAATTTTATTAAAAAAAGGAAAATCTGTCAATGATTTAAAGACATTAAAGTATTTTTTTTCAAGATATTTAAAAATGATTAAAAGCTACCTGTATAAAATCGTGTTTTAAAGAGGAAAAAACTAAAGCGGCGTAGGCTGTACGTTGCATTTTATTATTACCTTTAGAAATTATGTACGCTGAAATACAGGTAAATCCAAATGTTTACAAATGTTATAAACACAACTAAGCTAAATAGAGAACAGGCTACAATGTCAAGGTAGAAAAAATATGTTGTGTGTAACTGTCTAGCTTTGGATCATGTCACAATGAACCTAAACTCAGCACATTTAATATTTTTTTTGTTATCTATTGATGATATAAGTGAACTATATTTCATAAATAAGCCTATATATTTATTTTTATGTGTACAGTTTTATTCTGTTTTCTCTGTTACTGGAAGCGCTGCAGGTGTGTGTTACCATGTTGTTTCATGTTCTGTTATACTGTTTTGACATTTTTGCTGGTATTAAACACACAACAGTTGAATATTTCTTGAATATGACTTTTTGTTTTATCTGTAGTGTGGTGGCACTATGTGAGGGCTCAATTTAAAAAAATGAAGGTTTGAACTGCTTTCCGAGTTCCAGAATGGAGATCTTACATCTGTTTGCATTATGAAAGTGAGTTTAAACAAGTGGTTTAATACCATGTCTAGTATATTATAGAAGGGTGCTGGCAATGGAGGGTGCTCTGGAGGAGATAGTGATTTAATATAAATATGGCTTGCCAAAAAAGTCACAGGTGCTTGTGTCTTTGGTGCGGCAAAAGTGGGGATCGTGCACTGTGGCACTGGCTTTGTTAAACGCAGCGGCCTTGACCTCGACCACAGGCTGCCGCATTGACGGGCTAAGGGAGAAAGCCAAGCTCGGGAGGCTACTGGGGTGGTTGGGTTTGGGCAGGCAGGAGGAGCTGTTGGTGTGGTATGTAGAGGTTCCCGGCACAGGGTGAGTGGACGCAACATGGCTCATTCCTGAGGGGACTGGACGAGGAAATTTTGGCTGTTCATGAATTGTTCAACCAGAGGACCAGATTAATGAGCTCGATCAAAGGGAAATCACCACCAGGAAGAGTGCAGCGGATTGTGTTCTCGTCCAGCCTCAGCAAAAAACAGGTGCCCAGGAACGAGTCGTGATAGCTCACCCGGTTTGCGAGCTCAAGGACATCCACTACATATCACTCCAACCTCCGATCGCTCTGCCTCAAACACAAGAAAAGGGGCATCCAAATAAGGTAAAATCAAAAGGAACAGGAGAACAGTCCCTGTCTGTGACATTACTCCCCCGTCCTGGAAGTCTCGTCCCGAGCTGTAAAACTGACCATGGCGAATGTGGAGACTCGGGTGTCCAAGGCGGATCTGGAGACTCAGTTGGCCAAGGTGGATCCGGAGACTTGGGAGGCCAAGGCGGGTCTGGAGACACTGGCACCCATGGCGGATCTAGAGACTTGGGAGGCCATGGAAGATCTGGAGACTCACCCCAACTCCTGCCTCAGCCTCTATGGCTTGATCCCTACCCCTCCCCCCTCAAATAAATACTTGGGGAAACTTACAGGGCTGGACTCGGGGCCTGGAGCAGACAGGATGGTCTGGCTACCAGAGAACCTACTCTTGATCTAGAAACTCTTATGGATCAAGCAATCTGGCTGGATAATCGCCAAAGAGTGAGAAGCCGGAACCGCCCATCTGTTTCCTCATTGTCTGCCAGTGCAGCTCTTGCTCAAATGCCACCAGTGCCCCAAGATTCTTCGGAACCCATGCAATTGGGTAGGGCTAGGCTTTCCCCCTCAGAACAAGACCATTGTATGAGAGAGCGCTGTTGTCTATATTGTGGATTGTATGGTCATTTTCGCTCCACCTGCCCCGAGCTTTCGGGAAACGCCCAGTCCCATACAGGCAAGGAAGGACTTGTGTGAAAAAGTGGAAGTGACGGGAGTTACACGCACCACTTCACCTTCCAACTCTGGGCTGTTCCTTCCTATCACACTCACTTGGAGAGAACAAAAACACCAACTCGAGGCATTGATTGATTCTGGCGCTGCCGGGAATTTCATGGATGTTTCTCTTGCCAAGAGTCTCCAAATCCCTACTTATTCTCTTCCTGCACCCCTAACTGTGACAGCCTTGGATGGAAGACCATTGTCTCCCAGGAAAGTAACCCACCACACCTCTCTCCTTGGTCTGACCACTTACCAGCACCAGGAGAGAATGTGCTTTCACCTTATACAGTCTCCACAGTTCCCCCTGTTATCCTCGGTCACCCATGGCTTCTCCAGCATAATCCACACTTTGACTGGTCCAATGTGTTATTTTGGCCATTAGAGGTCCCCAATGTGCCCTCACATCAACATTGTGCCTTTCATATTTATTGTTATTGTTTTCACATTTCTCATTCTGGGCTGTCTATTTAAGCTGATCACTTCCTGCATCTTTGCATGGTTATTATTGTCTATAAGTCTGCTGATCTATTCTATGAAAGTCTATTTTGAAGTGTTTTCCTGTGATTAGTTTTGCTGTTTTTCTCTGAGTTTTTGTTTTGGAGACTATTTTACTCTTTTAGACCCTTTCTGGTTTGAAGATTTTTCTGTTTTGTAACCTAACTTTAAACAAAGGACCTTTTGTTCTCTTTTGCTGTTTTTGTTAAATAAACTCTTCTGAGTTAAGTTGAGAAGGCATCTGACTATTGGCTTCAGCTACCTTCTGTGGCTCAGAGGTAGATATTAAGACTCTGGCATCAGAGACCCAAGTTCGAGCCCCGGTTCTGACCAATGAGTGTGTGTGGCATTGGCAGCTTACACATCTGGAAAGGCACCATCAATGCTGAAAGGAATATCCAAGTTCTAGAACAACATATGCTCTCATCCAGACGTTGTCTCTTTCAGGGAAGACCTTGCATTTTCCAACATGACAATGCCAGACCACATACTGCATCAATTACAACATCATGGCTGCATAGAAGAAGGATCCGGGTCTGAAATGGCCAGACTGCAGTCCAGATCTTTCACCCAAAGAAAGCATTTGGTGCATCATAAAGAGGAAGACGTGGCAAAGAAGACCTAAGACAGTTGAGCAACTAGAAGCCTGTATTAGACAAGAATGAGACAACACTTCTGTTCCTAAACTTGAGCAGCTTGTCTCCTCAGTCCCCAGACGTTTGTAGACTGTTATAAAAACAAGAGGGGAAGCCACACAGGGGTAAACATGGCCTTGTCCCAACTTTTTTGAGATGTGTTGATGGCATGAAATTTAAAATCAACTTATTTTTCCCTTAAAATTATACATTTTCTCAGTTTAAACATTTGATATGTTATCTATGTTGTATTCTGAATTAAATATTGAAATTTGAAACTTCCACATCATTGCATTCTGTTTTTATTCAATATTTGTACAGTGTGCCAAATTCTTTGGAATAGGGTTGTACTTTAATGACAGATGTGTTGAAACTAAACTCAGCAGGAGCAGGAATGAGGAAGCTGGTTTACAGACTCACAGACACACCTGTTTTACACACGTCACTCAAACACAGAAGCAGGAAACAGAATCACATGAGTTCAGGGAAAGAGAAACTGAAGTGTGGTGGAGGTGTTGTGTGTTTGTGTCTCTGTATTAATGCAGTAAAATGGCAGAAGCCAGATTTTCTCAGGATGAGTTCTTGTGTCCAGTGTGTCTGGATCTGCTGAAGGATCCAGTGGCCATTCCCTGTGGACACAGTTACTGTAAGATCTGTATTACAGACTGCTGGGATCAGGAGGATCAGAAGAGAGTCTACAGCTGTCCTCAGTGCAGACAGACCTTCAGTCCAAGACCTGCTTTAGCTAGAAACACCATGCTGGCTGAAGTGGTGGAGAAACTGAAGAAGACCAGACTCTCTGATGACTGTTACGCTGGAGCTGGAGATGTGCAGTGTGACGTCTGTACTGGAAGAAAATACAGAGCCGTCAAGTCCTGTCTGGTGTGTCTGAACTCTTACTGTCAGAATCACCTCGAACAACATGAGAGTTTCTTTCGAGGAAAGAGACACAATCTGACTGAAGCTACTGGACGACTGCAGGAGATGATCTGCCAGAAACATGAGAAGATCCTTGAGGTTTTCTGTCGCACTGATCAGAAGTGTATATGTTTGATGTGTATGATGGATGAACATAAAAACCATGACACTGTATCAGCTGCAGATCAGAGGACAGAGAAACAGGTATTTAACACTAGACACTGATAAAATATTGCTGACACTCATTTCATATGTGTTTATATCAGCACCATATTAACAGCTGACAGTATTCACACGTCACACGACAGCAGAAATGAACAGCGGCTGCAAGAAGAGTTTGCTGAAAATACATTGTGTACCTTTATCAGCACAATCTTTCATAAAATAGACTTTGATTTAGCAACTTAATGGTTGTCACATATTCCAAGAGTTTTGTTTTGTTTTCAGTCTGCACCATTTTCATTCTCAGGGTTAGCGGTTTGTTTTGATCATTTAGTTTAGGTGTGCAGGGCTCGCAAAATTAAAAATCCCTGGAAGCACTTCGGGCAGGTACTCTTCAGATTTTGGTAGCCTGAAAATTCATTTAACTAGCCCATATAAAAAAATAAAAAAAAAAACTTTTTTTTAATATAGAAAATCTGTATTAATATAGAGTGTATATGTCAATCAAAAATGTTTTCCATACACAACCTTCATCCTCGTGTTCATGTGTACTAACAACACAGCGTTGTGACAGGAGGGAACTATTCAACTGTTCTTTGACAACATATAGACTTTCATCAGTCAAAATAAAATATAAATGCAGTAACAGATGACTTTTTGTTCAGTAAATCTGACTGAATACAGATGATTTCACTCATTTATAGCTTCACTTTGTTCATTTATTTTCCTCAGCTTTAGTACACAGAACACAGCTCTGTGTCTGTTTCACTTTTATACTTACACTTGTAGTTTGAAACAGGTCTTAATTCCTGTCTGATGCTGGTAAATGATCAATCATAACTTCTGGAGTTTGAACCTACAGTCATTAGTTATCAGCTCCTCTTTTACTGGATTGATTTGTTCACATGATGATTTAGAGCCAGTAGTTTTCTGTGAGATTGACTATCATCTGTTTGTCCTGCAGAAGCAGCTGAGGAAGACACAGAAGACGCTCCAGCAGAGAATCCAGCAGAGAGAGAAAGATCTCCAGCAGCTGAGAGAGACTGTGGAGTCTCATAAGGTGAGTCTGGAGAAGAAGAGAAGTTTGTCTCCGTCTCAGTTCAGACTCACTGAAGCTGAATCACTGTGTGTCCTAACAGCGCTCTGCACAGACAGCAGTGGAGGACAGTGAGAAGATCTTTACTGAGCTCATCCGCTCCATTGAGAGAAGCCGCTCTGAGCTGATACGACTGATCAGAGATCAGGAAAAGACTGCAGTGAGTCGAGCTGAAGAACGACTGGAGCGACTGGAGCAGGAGATCAATGATCTGAGGAGGAGAGACGCTGAGCTGGAGCAGCTTTCACACACACATCACATCCAGTTCCTGCAGGTAACACAGATCTAGAAGAACAGGATCATAGTGGACTTGAGCAGATCCTGCTGTGACAGAGACTCACAGAGAAACAGTTCATGAGTGTCTTATTATATAATCATCAGTCAGACTCTCATCTGATCATCTTCCTTTGAAAGAGATGAATGGCTTTCAGCTCTGGAAATCTTGCTCTGATGGGTCTCATGTCAGACCAGTTCTTTCTCTTTAAATCACTTGTATAAGTGACGTCCCGCTGCTTCTCTGACATCACTGTGTAACTGTCCAAACTCTCCCACAGACCTCAGACTCTGGAGAAGATAGCAAACCCTTACCATAGTGACATATACTTAACAATGAGTTAATAAATCTGCCTCAACACATAATCACATCATGATATCTTTACATATCATTAGCTAATGATTAGTTAAAGCAGATAACTGCATAGATTTGACCCGTTGTGATAATTAACACATTAAATTAGTCAATACTATATGTTATTAAGGGTTTAATACAGGTTAATTAATAGCAATTGATATATTACTTAATGTATTAATCAGACAGACTCTTGATTAGTTGCTGATATAGTAATCATTAATGAATGATTAAGTTCTTAAGAAGCTGTGGGTTAACTCATGGTTATCTGTGCATTAAAAATTAATGAATGTATATTAGTCCAGCAGTATTGTGAAGTGTTCTCATAATGGTCAATCTAATCATATCTTTGAGCTGCTTTTCCTGAACAAATCTACTCAACTCTACAATGAGTCTTCATTGATGTGCTTGAGCTTTTAGATGGACATTTATCTTCTTATCAGATGTTTTATCATCTAAACTATTTCCTAGAAAGTTCATATAGAGTGTAAGTAAGAAATACTAGAATGATGTAATGAATGTGAGGAGAATGAAGCTGATGCTGTGAAAGTGCTGGACTGAAGAACGTTAATAAAGATCAAATCTGATGTTTCTGCAGGTTACTGAGTGAAGTGTGGAGATGATGAGTTTGATTTCTGTTTTCTGTAGAGTTTCCAGTCTCTCTCAGCACCTCCTGAATCTACAGATGTAAATGATGATCTCTTCAGTTCTCTCTTCTCTTCTGATGATCTGAGAGAATCTGTCCATCAGCTGAGAGACAAACTGGAGGATTTCTGCAAAGAGCAGCTCAAGAAGATCTCAGACAGAGGTAAAGTCCTTGAGATCTGCTCTCAGAAACCAGTCCATCATCATCTCATATCATGGAGAACATCATATTAGAAATGAGTTATAGTGATGGGAAGTTTGGATAATTTTTACGACTCTGACTTTTGAGTCACGTTCGACAAAATGTAATTAAAATGTTATGTGTTACTCCCCCAACACATCTAGTACTTACGCAAATGTTGATCACACCACAAACAATACAAAACTAAAATGCTATAAGATACAGAAAAGATGAATTAATTGTTTACCTGGGTCTTCAGTCCGTGATGAGTTCACTTCACCTCTTGTCTGACAAGTCTTCGGGTTCAAGTCATTCCTTGATCACGGACAGACCCATACGCTGAACCATGCAGTCCGAGCCAGAAAGAGAATTGATTAGTTCATCTCATGAGTCTTTAGAGTCGAGTCGTTCCTTAATCACGTGACAGCTTCATGTGCTATTTCTGACATTTTTGTCACTGTGTTTTTGTTACCGTTTCGTCAGGATTTGTGGTGAGTTATTATTTTATAAATAAATAAACCCTGTTATAAATAAAATATTGATTAATTCATCTTTTTGACTGTCTATCAGTAAATAAACACTAGGCTATATAATAATATAATAATCCAAGCCTACAATACAAAGTATTTATAGCCTAGTTTGTTCATTTTTAATCCAATTTCTGTCAGGGTTAGGCAAGGAGGAACTCAAGTGCAGACAGGGAATCACAAAACAAGGGGTTTATTTACAAAAAGGGGAAAACAAAAACCCACGAGGGGGAAAACAATACCTAGGGTAAGGACTAAATAACCAAACAAGACAGGGCTGACCAGATAAAGACACTAAACACTAACTATAAACAAACACTCACGGTATACAGGATACAATCACAGTCACAAGTGTGGAACACATCTGAGAAACACATAAGTAACACAATGAACCGACGCAAGACAGAGCACACTAGGAGATCTAAATAGGGGGAACAATTAAGACACGACAGGTGACACAGATAGGGCAATCACGGCAAGACTGGGATAATAAGGGGGGCGGGGCAAGGGAACGAGACAACACAAGCACATGGCCCAAAGACAAGGCCATGCGCTTGTACACAAAACAAGGGTCTGTCATGATCCTGCCTCAAGACTAGGAAAAATCAAGGACACGAGGGCAGAATCATGACAATTTCGAGTTTGCTGGTATAATAATTGCTTTTCCTAGGCAAAACTGACATTTTGGTCTAATATATGTACAAGAAGATTGCTCAAAAAGGACATAATGATATAAGTTAAAAGCAAATATCATTTGAATCCTAAATAAGTAACACTACAGTTCTATAGTCTAATCTGAAGGGTGAACTCAAAAGACATAAATCATACAACAAGATATTTTTTGAAGATTAGAATCCACTGAAAAAAACAAACAAACAAAAGAAATCCCCACAAAAACATCTCTTCATCAAAGTGATTTTGCCATCATATGGACCACATTTAAAGCATAATTATTATTAAAAATAATAAGTACTGTGCACCAATTTGTAGAGAAGGTTGTAAATTATCTAATTACTCTAGCCAATGCTGTCACGTCACGTGACAAAAGAACGAACAACCCGAAGACCCGACAGATGAACTAATCAATTCTCTTTCCGGCTCAGACTGCATTCTTTCACTGTCTATGGTTTTAGCGTATGGGCCTGTCACGTGATTAAGGAACGACTCGACCCGAAGACTCATGAGATGAACTAATCAATTCTCTTTCCGGCTCAGACTGAATTGACTGACAGGTGAATTAGTACTAGCAGAACAGAACCTATAGAATATTGCGCATGCGCGACTGAACGAATAATTCCCCGAGACAACTCGTTCTTCCCGAGTCACATTAAATGACATTAAATCAGAATGAACGAATCTTTCAAGAATGACACATCACTAATGTGAATAGATGCAGGATCATGAGAATCACACTGTTCATGTCTGTTGATTTCCACAGAAACATTCATCAGCATTGATCTCTGGACCAGGAACAACTTCCTACAATGTAAGTCAGTAAGAAAACCAGCAGAAAAACTCATGAGTGTGTTCATGTTCTTCCTGTAGAAGGAGAAAGAAGAGTTTATAACTGATGATGTAGATGATGATGTGCACAGATATCTGTTCATCTGTACTGAGACACTGATGATACACTGAACATGAAGAGATCAAACAGTTTCATAATTCCTGATTCTAATGTGTTTTATCTCCATCAGATTCCCGTCAGCTCACTCTGGATCTGAACACAGCATTTAAACGCCTCCATCTGTCTGAGAGAAACAGAGTGATTACATACACTTACACAGATCAGTCGTATCCTGATCACCCAGACAGATTTGATGTGTATCCTCAGGTGTTGTGTAGAGAGAGTGTGTGTGGACGCTGTTACTGGGAGATTGAGTGGAGAGGATCTGTTTATATATCAGTGTCATATAAGAGCATCCGCAGGAAGGGACGAGATAAAGAGTGTTTGTTTGGATATAATGATCAGTCCTGGAGTTTGGAATGCTCTGAGTTCAGATACTCATTCATACACAATAACATAAAGACTGTTCTCCCTGTAGACTCCACCAGCAGGAGAACAGGAATGTATAGTGTTGATGATTATGATGATGTCAGGAGAATAGGAGTGTTTGTGGATCACAGAGCAGGAACTCTGTCCTTCTACAGCGTCTCCAGAAACACAATGAACCTCATCCACACAGTCCAGACCACATTCACTCAGACGCTCTATCCTGGGTTTTGTGTTGGCTCTGGATCATCAGTGAAACTGTGTTGATGAATCAGAAGAGACTGACGAGAGATTCTACCCATAATGCTTTGAGCTGCATGATGAATCATTAACAGTGAGATGTTATATAGTCTCTTCATCACATTAATACTGCAGCTGAACTTCTGTCAGTGAAATAACAAATTCTATAGGGGTGAAAATAGAACTTTAATAAAAGAAAAAAGTAAATAAATGAATAAATTGTTGTATTTACAAATTACAATTGTACCTCTTGACAATTAACCAAGGGCTATAACTTTATTATGACTCTATTTTATAGTCTCAAGAATTCAGTAAATATGCTACATAAAATTAAGCAGTTCTACTATGATAAAACCATAGTTTATTTTTGTAAGGGTTGTGATATGCACGTTTTTTGTTGAAGAAATTATAAAGGCTGTGTCATCTATAACAAAAAGCTGGCCATAAATAAAAGATTAAGTGAATATTTGAATTAAATACTTGGTCATTGGCTTAAACAAGGATTCGAGCGTCCTGTTACATGGCATTTGGCTCCCTTTGCAGGTATTTGTAATAACATGTTATGTACATAAATAGTTTACTTTGTATCAGCCTACATTATGTATTTTAGCAATGTTATTATCCCATATCATCCCACAGTCCATTGATCGTGTCTTTTATGTAAATTATGTGCATATAAGGCTGTAATTATTTTTATCATTATATATATATATATACAGTGGTGTCAAAAGTATTGGCTTTCATTACTCAAGTAGAAGTATAGATACTAGGTCTTAAAAAGACTTTTGTAGAAGTTGAAGTATCAACTCACGCTTTTTACTCAAGTAAAAGTGTAAAAGTACTGGTTTAAAAAACTACTTAAAGTATAAAAGTAAAAATAATGTAAGGGAACAAATGCCATTAAGAACAATGAATATAATGTTATATTAAATGTTCATGTTGAAAAATGTGGGATGCACTAGGCTACATGTTTCAGCAACATATATGCCCATTGAAAATGAACGCACTTTAGTACAATGCAAATACATTAAAGGACTAGAGATATGATTACTAGTTGCCAATAAGTATTGTTATGGTGCAAAAAGTCAAACTTTAGAGGCATGTCATCAATAACCTTTAATGGAATGTAAATGTACATCCAAGCTTAGCTGCAGGAATCTGCGAGGGCAATGGACAAGAACATTGGTGCAGGCTTAGTAACAATTACTCTTGTAACGTTGTCTATTTACAATAAGCATTATAGTGCTGTCAAAATTAATGATTAATCCAAGTGATTAATCAATAACTAAAAAGGAAAATTAACTCATAATCCCGATACCTTCTTGATTGACAGCTTCCTGTATTCGGTACATACGTATGCTATGTTAAGTTAAAAAAGTTGGTATAGCCTAGATATCACAACATTGTCAATCGCAAACGATAATTTATTAAAACGTCTCACTACCGAACTACCAACAGTAGCTTTATTTGTGGAGAACGAAGATAAAGCACCCATTTGGTAAATGAGCCAGTGAGAAATAATTACTTTTAAATAGGGTCCAGTGCCTTTTCGATACTTTTAAAACAGTACAGGCGCCTAAATGGTGCCTGAACCTATACTTAGAAAAAAGAACCTAAAAAAAAAAAAAAACTATGGATAACTTAAAAGAACATTCCAAATATTTTAAATAAATCCATAGCTTTCACCTTGGATGCTCTCACTTCCCAAGTTGTGCTTCCCTTAATCTAAGGCTAATAAATGTATTTCACAAAATCTGGGTCATTATTTAATATAAAACCACACATAATTCTACTGTATATCTGTCACTCACTCTGATATTTAGTTAAGATGAGTGCTGTCTGTCACTGTCTTAAATCAGTTCTGTGAATGACTGTATGCTCATTCTTTATAAAGTAGCAACAATGTCGTTTGTAAAGTACAGTAATGTGCAAAAGTCTTAGACACATTAGTATTTTCACCCCAAAAAAGGGTTTTAAGCCAGTTATTTAAATCTTTTGCTTTAGTGTGTCCATAGTAAATATCAGTTTGCCATTAATTTTAATTTTGAATGCACAAGCAGTTTGACAACGGCAAAATGAATGTTTGGAAATGTAAACTGATATTTTCTACCGTCACACTACAGCAAAATATATAAATAGCCGAAACACCATTCTTTTAAGTGAAAATACTAACGTGCCTAAGACTTTTGTACAGTAGTTAGTGTATGTATAAAGTACGTATGATTAAATTAATATTTAGTATAAGTATATTTAAATAAGTGTAATTAAAGTATTTGTTCGGTCATATGTGTTAAGGGCTAGATTTTCACTGGAGGAAACGGCTGTGACAAGCGAAAACTTTACAGTAGATGAGAAAGCGACAGCTTCTTCGCGACCTTTTGTAAACTGTATTTATGACAAATAACTTCACTGATACAGATTCTAACAATCTATTGATAAACACACACCTTATGTCCTCTGTCTCTGTTTGAGCTCGTGCTGCTCCGCCGCGGTCTGCGGATTGAAGAGCGCGCTGAAAGACGGGGAGGAGACCGGTCTGACGCCGGTTTCATATGAAATTTAAGCGAACTGACTCTGAGACGATCGGATACAGGTTCCATACCCAACCCTACTTTTAAGAAATACATTTTATGATAAACGAACCAAAAACTGTCTATGCCCTTGCTGGAGGGTGATGTAATTTGTGTCATGTGCAGGTGCGATGGATCGCATACAAACCAATAGGGTGTCGGGATGGTATCTGTTTATACTTCTCATCCAACCACAATCAAATTCACTCCATCCGGATGGCGCGATTTATCTGGATAGTTTTTTTTTTTTTTTTTTGAGTGATGACAAGCCGGAATGAAAACAAGGCGAAATGAAATACCAGTAACGAAGCTATTTTTAAAATGTAAGGAGTAGAAAGTACAGATACTTGCGTGAAAATGTAAGGAGTAGAAGTAAAAAGTCGGCTGAAAAATAATTACTCAAGTAAAGTATAGATACCCCAAATTTCTACTTAAGTACAGTAATGAAGTATTTGTACTTCGTTACTTGACACCTCTGTATATATATTATATCCAAGTGGATGCTGCACACTGTTGGTGGTTGAGAAGAGACCCCCCCCCCCCACATGATTGTACAGTGCTTTGGGTGTACCACAATACACAATAAAGTGCTATATAAATGCATCATTCATTTATTCATATAGGCTAACCGTATATAATAATTGATAATAATATTATATTAAATAGGGCTATATTTTTATATATATTGTTATGCTTATTTCCCCTTTTAATTGATTTTTTTGCACAGCCCTAACATCTAGTTAACAAAGCTAAACAGCATTGTCCTTTGTGTAATAAGGATTGTTAAACACATCAACTTAAATAATAAAATACACTTACCGGTTGTGGTCCATAAACAACGCCTTCTCCAGACAAAGAGTGAACTGCTCCATCTTTCAGGAATAATCTTTGTTAAGGAACATCATACCCATCAGAATGGGATAACTTTGGTTAATGCGTGAGCGCAGCAGTGAAATTGGTGGAATTGGGCATGCGTTAAATTTAAACATCATTTCAGCCTAGGATTACAAGCGGTAAACAGCATACCCCTTTATATTAAACCAAGGCCTATCAAAAAAGCATACCCTAGTATTAACTGTATTTTTAATACAGACAAAGTAGGCTAAATTGACAAACTCCGCTATAAAACTCAACTTCCGGTATGCTATTCTGACAAAGTGTGCTACATTGACAGAACACCGGCATTAAACTGATTGAGATTGAGGAAGCTGTCCAGGCAAAATGTGCTGCACATAGTTTTACATGTGGATTATAATTTTCGGAACCGAGTTAAACATAAATTGTAACCATTAATCTCTAAGGACAGTGTCCCTGGGAAGCCCAAACAAAGATGATTGGACTCCGAGATGAAAATAACAGTGTTTCAACGACATGGCGACAAACACAAAAGCAACTCTTCACTTCTCCGTGCGAGCGCAGCAAGACCACGCCCCCTTTTTGTGTATTCCTGTGGGCGGAGGTTAGTCAAAAAACTGTTTTAGTGACATCATTACTGCAGGAACTAGAGGGATGTAGTCCAAACTGGTCGTTCGATGTAGGCGAATTCTGTTAAATAAAATATCTTGCTTGGCATTGAACTTTTAGCTTTAGAATTTTACAGATATTATTTATACTCTAACAACAACAACATTACACACTAACTAAAGTTTGAAACATGGGATCACGAAGAATGGGACCTTTAATGCTAGTTAATAAAAAGAAACGATTCACTCGCAAGCCTCTGCTCATCATGACAGGACTTGGATCAGTGAGCTGCATCTCGGGCCAATGACGTCACTTCCAGGGAGGCATGTTGTACACGCCCCTGTCCCTTGACTCCGCCCCCACGTCAAAACAGTGCCACAAAGAGAGACGCGCAGAAAAATGTGCAAAGGGAAAAACCGTATCGCAAGCTCAAACTAAACGGAGACACAAAATAAAAGCAGCGTTACAAATAAATGAATAGATATTACCATGGAAAATATATATTGCAAAATCATTGCTTTCACACTGTTTCTTATATGTTTTGCAATTTTTTTTTCCTCAATACTTTAATTTTCAATTGGAAAACGTTTTGCATATATATACATTTACATTTATATTTACATTTATTCATTTAGCAGACGCTTTTATCCAAAGCGACTTACAGATGAAGACAGTGGAAGCAATCAAAAACAACAAAAAGAGCAATGATATATAAGTGCTATAACGAGTCTCAGTTAGGTTAACACAGTACACGTTGCAAGGGATTTTAACTAATATAATAAAATAAAAGGAAAACAGATAGAATAAAAAAATAAAAGAATAGAGCAAGCTAGTTAGAGGTCTTTACACATACACACACACACATACATATACAATTGCATAATAAATTAAAAGAAAATTGAATACAAAAAGATTAGAATTTTTTTAAAGAATATAATTAGAATAGTGAGTGTTAAAGTTAGAGGGTCAAATAAAGATGGAAGAGATGTGTTTTAAGCCGATTCTTGAAGATGGCTAAGGACTCAGCTGCTCGGATTGAGTTGGGGAGGTCATTCCACCAGAAGGGAACATTTAATATAAAAGTCCGTAAAAGTGACTTTGTGCTTCTTTGGAATGGCACAATCAAGCGACGTTCACTTGCAGAACACAAGCTTCTAGAGGCACATAAGTCTGAAGTAATGAATTTAGGTAAATGGGTGCAGAGCCAGTGGTAGTTTTGTAGGCAAACATCAGTGCCTTGAATTTTATGCGAGCAGCTACTGGAAGCCAGTGCAAATTGATAAACAGAGGTGTGACGTGTATTCTTTTTGGCTCATTAAAAATTAATCTTGCTGCCGCGTTCTGAATTAATTGTAAAGGTTTGATAGAACTGGCTGGAAGACCTGCCAAGAGGTATATATAAGTATACAAGTATATATACATATATATACGCTATTATTCTCCATACTCCATACGTGCCATACGTTTGAGATCATTTTACTTTGTTGAATGTTTCCTACCTTGTATTTTAAAACACAATTGCAATGTTTTCAACTGAAATTATGGCATTTAAAGTAAAATTACGCGAGAGCATCTCACTCCAGACCTCTTCCAGGGTTGTTGCTGTTCCAGCAGTGGCCTTGGCCGAGACCATTGCTGGTAGATGGAAGCCGAAAGAAGATAAGATTGCAATCGTTTGGTCTTGGGGTGAGTAGCCGCATTCCAATTCCACGGCTACTCTGTTTGTCCATTACTGGTCTCCGATCGATCCAATTGCTTTTTCCAAAGCCGTGAGCTTCTCCATGATTTTTTCCATGTTGCATTTCATCTCCATGTTGTTATCCATATTGCGGTTAATAGTCTCAGTCTCAATGCTGACCGCCACTGCTTCGATCATGACGGGCGACCTTGTAAGCCTTTGACAGCTGTCACCGTTTTCTGAATTCCTCGATAAACCAGGACAATGCCAAATCCAATCAGCAGAATACTTGTTATCATGGTTCTGAATAGGTAGATATAATGTCCTCCACAGAAAGAGCCACCAGACACACGACCCGCCATCTCACCCACGCGTCCATCGTGTAGCCAGCTGTGAACGCTCCGGCAGGGCAGTCATGTTTCCCCGAACCCAAAAGATGGTGTCAATTGCTTTGAGAGATCAGTTATCAAATACATGATATTTTCAATGTATTTAAATGTTAAACTTTTATTTATAATGTAAACTACTAGGCTTTTACTTAACACACATTTGCATACAGTGGTGCCCCCAGAAAATGTTAATAGGGGTGGCCAGATGAGGCCACAGTAAATCTTGGGGTGGCACATAAAAATAAAGAAAAAAAATAAGGGTTTGCAATATTGAAAAAAAATAAATAAAAGATATCTCATTGATTTCTTTGATTGTATCGATAACAATATTTGCTGAGTGTGTTTTTATGCTCATATCTTATTTGACAGCTGACTCCTAATTTCTTTTTTTTTTTTTTTTCTTTACGCCATTTTTTCTAAAAGTGTGCACCATCTTTTAGGTCTAATACTTGCATTTGGCCTGTTAACAAGCAAATGCAATAAGTATCAACAAAATTGATGTTTGCAATGCAGTTTTTACACACTCTTTAATGCAGATGGACATGGAATACTTTATCCTGCAGTTACACATGAATAAATTATGTTTTGATATTTTAAACATAAAACATTGAAAACTGATGTTTGAAATCATTTTTAAAATGAAAAGGTACCTTAAATGTGAAATTAAAACCTCCAGTAGTTAATAAGTGATTCATTGCGTTTGAACCGAATCATTTAAACGGTTGATTCATACAGGAACAAAAGACTATCATGTTACTCAGAGAAACAAACAGTGCTGTGTTTGGAATGATTTTTGTTTTAGAAATGGAGCAAAAAAGGCAATATGTTGTCTTAAACATATGTCTCTCGATATTAACTGCTTATGAATTTATATAGATTTATACATTTTCTGTCCTATATCTTGAAAAAATTTATAATTCTAATTCTCCAGTGAAAGAACGCACTATAAATGCGTATGCAAACTAGTCTGCTAACAGTTTTAATGACGAAGTATTATAAGTGAATCTAGCCAGACAAACAACTGAGGAAAGAAGGGAGATCATTCAATTGGTGGGTATTGCTCTTATGTACTTACACTTTTGAAGTTTGTAATTAGATGTCAGTAAAATGAATATTCTGTTTGGCTCTCTCTCTAAAACTCCAACAGTGCATAAGTGTTAAATCAGATATATATCTGTTGCAGCCATTCTATCCATGCAGAATTTAACTTTGACTCAAAGCACACTTAGTAATTAACCTCTGCTGCACTTTGAATCAAAAATCACATTTAAAAACAAATACTACTGAGATTAATATATTGATGCTATATACAAACATGACTACAAACTGAACCAACAGGGTCCTAGATCTGCCGTCCTGAAACTGCAGCCTCCGGTTGTGCAGGAACATACTCTTGGGCCAGAGTTTTTACCCCTTGGGGGCGCCCTTGTAGACGGAAAAGATGACCCTCTTCAAATTAGCAAAAACGTCCTTGGCATAACAGCAGAGTGGACCGGTATACTGGTATATTAAAACTGACCAGTGTAACCTTTTAAATGTTTAGTTGACTATTTAATTTTCATAATGAACAGACTGCGATGTAAGTTTAATTGAAGGAACAGATAGCACACGTACGTCTGCAAGATGTCTGTTAAAGATATCTTGGTCTGGAAAACATCTGCTGTCTACAAACGTCTGACAGTCGTCTTTCAGATGTCAGTTTTGCATACATTCTAAATCATAAACATCTTAAAGACATCTAATAGACATCTATTTGACATCTAAGAGGAAACGTCCGTATAGACGTATTACAGATGAGCAAACACTAAAAAATACGTCTTGCAGATGTAAATGCACACGTCAAATAGACGTCTCTGAGATGTACGTGTAGATGTAATTTCATTTAATGTACATTCAAATTACAATAAATGTATATGTCACAGTTGTACTACATTAACATTAGAATTGTAAACTGAAGAAAATCAACAAAATCAACAAGTGAGACAAGTGTGAGCTTTCTCAATTTCTTATGAAAATTAATAATTTTACAAACCTAACTAAATAATAAAGTTATTTTTAACTGAATGTAGAACACAAATCTTCGAAATCGGTTGATAAATGTGAATATTATTATGTTTTTATTCAGAAAAAACGCAGCTCCCCCATTTACTTCCATTTATTTTTAAGGCAGTCATGCCCTCACAAACATGGCGGACGTGTTGACGAATCGCAGCAACAGCTGACAGCGGCCAAAGAGGCGTCTAGGTGTTTATGTCTATGGTTATAACCATGTGTTCCTGAAACATATTTTATAACACAAAAGCCCAAAGGAAATATCATCAGGTGTTGGTTATAGTTTATTTGAGATGACAATCATTAATTAGCGGACTGATCTCATTCAGAGACTAATATCTGATCAAATGGATCTTGTATATATATATATATATATATATATATATATATATATATATAAAAACTAAAGTCATAACAAAAACAGCAAACATAAAAGCATATAATAAAAATAAAATAGAAAGGACAATTTACCAGAGGCCCATTTCAATATGGAGGTTCAACCAACTCTGAGTTTAAACTTGAACTCTGAGTTGACTTACCCTGAAATGGGAAACTCTGAGTTTTCGGTTACAGAACAGCTGAAATGTGTTGGTTTAATCAACTCTAAATTGACTGACTCTGAGTTAAGCGCGTGTACCACACAACAATAAAAAGCCATTATCAATGGAGCGCCGATATTACGGTTCACCATGGCAACAGCTCCCGCCAAAAAGCCGTCTGCATACGTCAGATTCGATACAAATGTAATTCTTATCACTGTTATAATATCACAGGCTTAATGAACTAATAGCTAATCATTTTATGGTATCTCATGGGCAAAAAATGTATATAAAATAATAATATTAATAATAATATTTTAAGTGCATTTTTCTTATTTTACAAATGATCTGCCAATAGAGTAAGAAAAATAAAAGTGGAATTAACATACTTTCTTAGCAATAGAACCTATTTACAGTAGGCTATGTGCGAGTAGCTCTAGATGCTATTTACAGAAACATTGTACAGTGAAAATCCTGATATATTCTATTTACCATGTAAAAGTAGCAGTTCTTTGCAACAGGCCAAGTGTAAATAATAATGAGATGCTAGTTATACATTATTCTGGCAGAAACATTTGCACCTCAGTATTGTTACACATTAACAGGATGCAATAATGACAGATTGTAAATGATTATATTTATTACAATTATAAATAGTTGTATCATTATTAAACACTCGTTAGGCACTTTACTTCCTCTTTTAGAACATTTTGTTCATTTTTATTAAAAATAAATTCTAATGTGACATGTGATGATGGGAAAAGTGAGAAAAACAAGCTCGGCAAAAGCAGGACTCTAACCCAATCAACGCGTCAAGCTAGTTTTCCGTGCCCAATAGACACTCAGAATAATCTTGTTTTCCATTTGCATTAAGATTATTTTTATTACCACACTGGCATATAACTTTACTTAAGTAAAATGCACTTAATTTAGATCCCCCCAGGAAACAAGACTAAGTATCTCATATCATTTTCTTATATATGACATCAATCTTCATTTTATTAACTTTTTTATTTGTTCTTGGGTTCTTCTTACTAAAAAAACACTTAGTAAGAAGAGCATTTTTCCAGCATGCCTGGGAAATTACAGTCAGATGTGAATCTATGGGGTCATTGCTCCAATGTGGCATGTCATCTCTGAGTTACTTGAACCAATTTTTTGGTAAAGCAATGATTTTGGTGGCCAGGTATGGCTTGCGACATTCGTGATTTTGTTTTAGCCTGTTCGGTTTGTGCATGTGGTAAGACTACCAATCGACCTCCAGATGTGTTGCTCCAACCACTACCAGTCCCTTTGAGACCCTGGTCCCACACTGTGCTCGATTTTGTTTCCGTCCTCCGACGGCAAGATGGTCATTTTGACCGTTGTGGACCGCTTCTCAAAGGAGGCTCATTTTATTCCCTTGCCCAAATTACCTTCTGCTAAGGAGACAGTGGTGGGTGTCCTAGATCATGTCTTTCATATACATGGCCTCCCGATAGATGTCATTTCAGACAGAGGGCCCCAATTTATATCCAAATTCTGGAAGGAGTTTTGTAGATTACTGGGGGTGAGTGTGAGTCCGTCCTTGCATTTCCATCCCCAGAGCAATGGGGAGCAACTCATCTTGAGAGAGTGTTGCAAAGTTTGGTGTCCAAGAATCCTTCCTTCTGGAGCCAACAGCTCTCTTGGGTTGAGAATGCACATAACTCATTACCAGTGTCGTCCACGGGCCTCTCTCCGTTTGAAGCTAGTTTAGGTTACCAGCCACCTATTTTTCCTAGTCTGGAATCCGAAGTCACGGTCCCCTCCGATTATGCCTTCGTCCAGAGGTGTCATCACACATGGAATAGAGCCCATGAGACTCTGCTCCAGGTGGGGGCACGCACCAAGGCTCAAGTCGATCGCCACCAGTATAGGCCTCCCATCTACGTTGTAGGTCAATAAGTGTAACTTTCATCAAGAAATATTCCTCTCTGCTCCGTGTGTAATAAGGTTGCTCCTAAATTCATTGCTCTGTTCCCAAGATCCTTATATCCGGTAACAGTCTGCCTCACTGCCTCCAGCGTATGGGAGGATTCAACTCGTATTACATGTTTCCAAATTAAGCCAGTATTTAATTCCCACATTACTCCGCCTGCTCCGGTTCCTCCCCCGTCACGACTCGTAGATGCAGTCACTTTCACCGGCCTATATATGTTCTCATCTCACTTTCATTGTCAGATCGTTGGAATTTTCTGTGAGTCGTCTTGTCCCTGGCTGTCTTATTCCCGCGATATTGTTCTGGTTTCTGTGTTGTTTTCATGGTCGCTCCGTTATTGTGTTCCACGGAAGACTGGTTGCTCATTTGCGTCCCTGTGCTGCCAGGAGAGGACTATCGTGCACTTGCTCCCGCCTGACCCACCGCTAGAACTCTTTGTTTCTCAATAAAAAAGATTTCACTCGCTACTGAATCCTCCTTATTTATCCTGACATCAGAAGCTTTCAGAACGGGTTGAATGTTAATTAATAGCATATTGTATAAAATAATAATAATAAAAAAATAAACTGTGCTTGTGCAAGGAACCAATAAAAGTTAGTTGCAAAAGAGCGACCAGTGGGGAAAATGAGTTTGGAGCCCTGAGTGGCCAAGCTCCCCGTCAATGATCTAGCACCCCCTCAGCACCTGTTAAAAATTATTTGGTGCTATCCCTGGTACATCGATGCTTTTTTGAAAAGTGGAAATTAAGTTTTTAAAACTCTAAACCCAGTCCCCAAATAAATTGGGTTATTAAATAAAAAACTAGCAAAACAAGTTGCGAGGTGTCCCCACCAATTTTCAAAACAAACTTATGCCACTGTTTTGAATGGAATACTGGATTGACTTGTTGAACTGAGAAATTTTGCCAGTCACCATAATGAAGATGTGTGATGTAATAATAATAATAAAGTACAGAGTTTTCTTTACTCAAAAAAGAAAAAAAACACATAGAGAGTCTTGATTTGGTAACAATCATGCACATATTCATATCCAATAGGCCACTACAGCAGCTAGATTTTCTAGATTTTGGCCAAAAATTATTATTAAACAAAAGAAAATCTGTCAATGCTTTAAAAACATCAAAGTATTTTTTTTCAAGAAATTAAAAAATGATTAAATGCTACCTGTATAAAATTGTGTTTTAAAGAGGAAACAACTAAAGCGGCGTAGGCTGTACGTTGCATTTTATTATTACCTTTAGAAATAATGTAGGCTAAGATACCGGTAAAGGTAAATGTTTACAAATGTTATAAACACAACTAAGCTAAATAGAGAACAAACTATGATGTCAAGGTAGAAAAAATATGTTGTGTGTAATTGTCTAGCTTTGGAACATGTCACAATGAACCTAAACTCTTTTTTGCAATTTTGCAGTTTTATTCCTGCTCATCTCGGGTCTGTTCGTACTGAACAGCTTTGCTTTAACATCATACACCCGACAGGAGCTTTTGGATATCGGTGAGGACTTTACCAGCAGTTTTATCACCAATCTTTGACTCATCCCTGAGATCGCTAGAACAACCGAGGCTTCGCACTCTACCCGGCCGGGCGGAAGTGCTCGCAGGCGGCGTCGAGATCGTAAACAAAGGCGGGGGAAGCGCGGAGGTCTAAGAGCCAAGCTAAAGCTAACACCGCTCCGGCTCTCTTTACCCAGCATTTTCCTCGCTAATGTGCGGTCACTGGTGAACAAAATGGATGAGTTACGACTCCGCATCACCCACAGTAAGAGACTTCTGGACTGCAATGTCATGGTTTTCACAGAAACATGGCTACACAGCGACGTACCCAACAATGCTATTGAGCTAGCAGGACGCTACACGCTCCGGGCAGATAGAACGGCAGATGACTCCGGCAAGACAAGAGGTGGTGGATTGTGCATTTATGTCAACAAAGCTTGGTGTACGAACACTGTCATTGTTGGGAGACACTGCTCAGCTAACCTAGAGTTTCTCATGGTTAAATGTAGACCTTTTTATCTGCCACGGGAGTTCACTTCCACCATAATAACCGCAGTCTATATTCCACCGGATGCTAATGCCAAGCTTGCTTTGAACGAACTTCATGCAGCCATTAACAGACTGCTCACCCGGAGGCTGCTTTTATTGTCGCGGGTGATTTTAATCACTGCAAATTAAAAACAGTACTCCCCAAATTTCACCAGCATGTTTCCTGCCACACCAGAGGAGACAAAACTTTGGATCATGTTTATACAAACATTAATGGAGCTTACATCGCGAGCCCCCTCCCCCACCTCGGACAGTCTGATCACCTTTCTTTGTTTCTCACCCCTAAGTATTCACCCCTCATCAACCGTGTGAAGCCATCAGTGAGGACCATCAAAGTGTGGCCAACTGGAGCAGACTCTTTACTTCAAGACAGGTTTCAACACACTGACTGGAGTATGTTTGCTTCACAGGCTGCCTGTGGCTCTCACACGGACATTGATATCTACACCTCCTCTGTACTAGATCACATCAACTCCACCATTGACAGTGTAACAACAGAAAAACAGATAACAACATACCCTAATCAGAAGCCATGGATGAACAAGGAGGTGCGACTTCTGCTGAAAGCCCGCAACACCGCTTTCAGGTCAGACGACGCTCAGGCCTACAGTAAATCCAGGGCTAACCTGAAAAGGGGCATCAAAAAGGCGAAGTACTGCTACAAGTTGAAGGTAGAGGAACACTTTTCCAACTCTGACCCCCGACGCATGTGGCAGGGCATCCAGATCATCAGTGACTACAAGTCAAGCAACTCCAC
Source organism: Carassius gibelio (assembly GCF_023724105.1). Taxonomy (NCBI): domain Eukaryota; kingdom Metazoa; phylum Chordata; class Actinopteri; order Cypriniformes; family Cyprinidae; genus Carassius; species Carassius gibelio. The sequence continues at coordinate 5,047,145 of NC_068416.1, forward strand.
ACCAACAGTCACAGGCGTCTCCTTCCTTAACGAGCTAAATGACTTTTATGCTCGCTTCAACAGCGACAGCAAGGAGACGGCCACCAAAATCTCAGCCTCTTCAGACCACCAACCTCTCAAACTCACCCCCTCAGATGTCCACACTGCACTGAGCCGGATCAACACACGCAAGGCTGCTGGCCCGGATGGCATTCCTGGACGTGTGCTTAGGGCATGTGCAGAGCAGCTTGCAGGGGTCTTCACAGACATTTTCAACATGTCCCTCATCTAAGCAACTGTGCCTACATGTTTTAAGTCCACATCCATTGTGCCAGTACCAAAACACTCCTCCCCAACGTGCCTCAATGACTATCGCCACGTAGCACTCACACCCATCATTATGAAGTGTTTCGAGCGACTGGTCCTAGCACATCTCAAAGACTGCCTCCCACCCACACTGGACCCACACCAATTTGCCTACCGCAGAAATAGGAGCACAGAGGATGCAGTATGCACAGTGCTGCACTCTGCACTCACACACCTGGACCATAACAACACGTATGTTAGGATGTTGTTTGTTGACTTCAGTTCAGCATTTAACACCGTCATTCCCTCCAAGCTGACCACAAAACTTGGAGACCTGGACATTAACACCTCCCTCTGCAACTGGATTATGGACTTTCTGACCAACAGGCCTCAGCATGTTCGGTCAGGCCACAACCACTCCACCACCATCACACTTAACACTGGCGTACCACAGGGCTGTGTGCTGAGCCCATTCCTCTACTCCCTTTACACCCACGACTGCAAGCCTGTGCATGGATCCAACTCCATCATTAAGTTTGCAGATGACACCACGGTGATTGGCCTCATCAGTGACAACGATGAGACTGCCTACAGGGAAGAGATACAGCAGCTGGCCACATGGTGCGCTGACAATAACCTGCTCCTTAACACCAATAAGACCAAGGAGCTCATTGTGGACTTCAGGAAGAAGAAAGGAAGCACGCATGACCCCATCCACATTAACGGGATGGTTGTTGAACGTGTCTCCAGCTTCAAGTTCCTGGGAACCACCATCTCGGAGGACCTGTCCTGGACTACAAACACCTCCAGCCTCGTCAAAAAGGCTCACCAGCGCCTTTTCTTCCTCAGGACACTGAAGAAGAACCAGCTGTCTTCAACCATCCTGGTGAACTTTTACCAGGTGCTGTACCTCTTCCCTGTGTGCGATCGAGAGCATCCTGACCAGTTGCATCACAGTCTGGTATGGGAACTGCTCAGTGGCTGACCGCAAGGCACTGCAGAGGGTGGTGAAAACTGCCCAACGAATCACAGGGACACCACTTCCTGCTCTTGAGGACATCCAGAGGAAACTCTGTCTACGTCGAGCTCGCAGCATTCTCAAGGACTCCTCTCACCCTGACCACGAACTGTTTAACCTCCTCCCCTCCGGGAGGCGTTTCAGGAGCCTCCGGACAAGGACCACAATATTCAGGAACAGCTTTTTCCCTAAAGCTGTCTCCTTGCTGAACTCTGCCCTCTGACACCCCTCAACACCCCCCACACCACACATAGACTCCTCCCCCTCTTCAACACTCTGATTTATTTATTTACTCACAACAAGCAAAAAGTAACTTGTTATTACTTGCACTACTGCCTGTTCATCCAGGAACACTGTATAATCCATTTGCACATTGAAATATTTTTTTCTATGCACTTTACTGTCCATTGCAATACCGTAAATTATGTTCATAGTTCTGCCTATAGTGTACATACACTTTTACAGAGCCCATCTGTATAGTATGTTCATAGTACACCTATCTGTATATCGTGCTTATAGTATTTAATATCTGTAAATTATGTCCATAATACTTACCTGTATAGTTATTGTACATATTATAGACCTTTATTCTGTACTTACTGCTTATTGCACTTCTGGTTAGATGCTAACTGCATTTCGTTGCCTTGTACCTACGTGTGCAGTGACAATAAAGTTGAATCTAATCTAATCTAATCTAAACTCAGCAATTTTCATTTGTTTTTTTAATCTATTGATGATATAAGTGAACTATATTTCATGCATAAGCCTATATATTTATTTTTATGTGTACAGTTTTATTCTGTTTTCTCTGTTACTGGAAGCGCTGCAGGTGTGTGTTACCATGTTGTTTCATGTTATGTTACACTGTCCTGCCATTTTTGCTTGTTTAAAACACACAACAAGCTGAATATTTCTTGCTATTCACTTTCACTTAAATGAAGGCCTAAAACTACAACTATTCAATTTAATTTGGTTAATTTCTGGTTATGTTCAGTTTAATTTGTTTCCAGTTTTTGTTTTTTGTTCCTTGAACCGGTTCAGAGCCCTGATGCGGTCTGATGTTTGATCTGACGATGTCATGGTATATATATATATATATATATATATATATATATATATATATATATATATATATATATTAGGGGTGTAACGATACGCGTATTCGTATTGAACCGTTCGGTACGACGCTTTCGGTTCGGTACGCGGTACGCATTATGTATACCGAACGGTTCGTTGGAGTAATTAATTATATTTGAAAAAAAAAAAAAAAAGAGAGAGAAAGAAATATAATGATATGCGTTCAACAAGGTAGCCCAATAACCCAAACAACGTAACAGGCAACGCCCCTGACACTCCCGAAGAAGAAAAAAACACCATCTTATATGTTTATGTTAGGCTACTCAGCAGGCGCTCGCTCACTCAGTACACGCTGAAGGCTCGTTGCAAAATAGCCAATGCGTTTAACAGACTAGAAATGAGAAGATCCCCCAATAACCAACAGGTCTGGTGTTTGGGTGCACTTTGGATTCCCTTTAAGCTATAATGGTGATGGCAAGAGAGTGGTGGATAAAAAAACAACGGTATGTCGCATCTGCAACATGACAGGGTACACCAGCGGGAATACAAAAAAAAAAAAAAAAAAAAAACAGCGGGAATATCTGGGATAAATGCGTCAGTACTATCTGGGAAAAGACGAAAAAAAGGAGAAACATGCACGCAGCAAACTATCCCTGCAGCATTTAGACACTATAGCTTACAGGGAATCCAACCCAAACACCAGACCTGTTGGTTATTTTAGGATCTTATATTTCTGGTCTGTTAAATGCATTAGACATTTTGCAACGAGCCTTCAGCGCGTGCTGAGTGAGCGAGCGCCTTAGGGGCCGTTCACATATCGTGCCTAAAAACGCATGGAAAACGCTAAGCGCGTCTTTCTCCTCCTTTCCAAAGCGCTCGGGCAGAAGCGCTCATGAGGCGTCTGTCTTTGCTAAGCAACAATGACGTGCTCTCTCCATGAGACGCGGAAATTTCAGCGAAGGATAAATGGATTTGCAGCTCTAAAAATCGCTTGCAGTAGCTCTGCTACTGAATTTATTTCAAAATTGCAATCCATATACAACTATGATCAGCTGTTCCTTCATCTTGGCTGAGCTCTCAACGTTGTTACGGGAAAGGATGAAGCTGATTGGTTGGTTCTTGTCACATGACCCGCGGTGCGCTTGCGGCATTCTGAAAAGTTGAGATGTTTTTACATTTTGCTGTATCTAAAACGTATCGAACCGAACCGAACCGAACCGTGACATCAGTGTATCGTATCGAACCGAACCGTGAATTTTGTGAACCGTTACACCCCTAATATATATATATATATATATATATATATATATATATATGACTTTCTGTTTTATCTGTAGTGTGGTGGCACTATGGGAGGGCTCAAGATAAAAATATGGAGGTTTGAACTGCTTTCCGAGTTCCAGAATGGAGATCTTACGTCTGTTTGCATTATGAAAGTGAGTTTAAACAAGTGGTTTAATACCATATCTGGAAGGGATACAGAGGCAGCAGTAGAAGCAGTAACTGAGGTATAGGGCAGCTGGTCAAAGATCTGACGGACAGAAGTCATGAGATCAGACAGCAACTGTGAGTGTTTAGCCATCAACATCTCCTGCTGAACTAGTGCTGACTCATGCCGTTGGACTGAGTTCAGGGAAAGAGAAACTGAAGTGTGGTTGAGCTGTTGTGTGTTTGCGTCTCTGTATTAATGCAGTAAAATGGCAGAAGCCAGAGTTTCTAACGATGAGTTCATGTGTCCGGTGTGTCTGGATCTGCTGAAGGATAATTATATCCATAATTATATCTTTACAAATTATTAGCTAATGATTAATTAAAGCAGATAACTGTAAACTGAAATGCATAGATTTGACCCGTTGTGATAATTAACACATTAAATTAGTCAATACTATATGTTATTATGGGTTTAATACATGGTAACACTTTTAATTAAATGCAATTGATATATTACTTAATCTATTAATGAGACAGACTCTTGATTAGTTGCTGATGTAATCATTAATGAATAATTTAGTTCTTAAGAAGCTCTGCATTACTCATGAGAGACCATTTAAAAGCAGCTCAAAGATATGATTAGATTGACCATTATGAGAACACTTAACAATACTGCTGCACTAATAAGCATTGATTAATGTTTAATTCACAGATAACCATGAGTTGTCCTCTCTCTTCCTTCACTGTCGTTGCTCCTCTTTTGTATCCTTTTAATCTCCTCCGTGGGACTCGAGACCGGTGAGTGGAGCAGGTGTCACTCATTTCCCAATTCACCGGCCTCGCTCTGTTCCCACGGCTCTCAGCCCCATCCCACTTGTCACAAAGGGTTTCATAGCTTATCTCTCCTCGTGTATATATATATATATATATATATATATATATATATATAACACATTCTATAGGGGTTAAAATAGAACTTTAACAAAAGAAAAAAGTAAATGAATAAATTGTTTTATTTAAAAATTGCAATTGTACCTCTTGACAATTAACCATGGACTATAACTTTATTATGATATGCAAAATAAAATTAAGCAGTTTTACTATGATAAAAGCATGGTTTATTTTTGGAAGGGTTTTAATATGCAATTTTTTTTTGTTGAAGAAATTATAAAGGCTGTGTCATCTATAAAAAGAAAGCTGGCCAAAAATGAAAGATTAAGTGAATATTTGAAATAAGTGTTTGGTCAGTAGCTTAAACAAGGATTTGATCGTCCTGTTAGTGTAGCAGCAGCAATTACATGGCATTTGGCTCCCTTTGCAGGTATTTGTAATAACATGTTATGCACATAAATAGTTTACTTTGTATTAGTCTACATTATGTATTTTACCAATGTTATTATCCCATATCATCCCACAGTCCATTGATTGTGTCTTTTACGTAATATAGGTGCATAGAAGGCTATTATTATTTTTATTATCTATTCACACACATTACCATTGCTTTACTCACTGTTACTTGCTTTAATTGTGGATGAATGTCTACCTTTGATTGCAGGTGAGGACACGTTCGAGCTGCATTCAGTGCAGCTCAAGCTGGAGGCAGTGGAGAAGCAGATTTGAGGAGCCTGATCGAGACGGTTCAGAGCACGACGCCCGCGGTGACAATCATCTTGTCAGGACCACTGCCCACGTATCGATGAGGACAGTTTCAGTAGAATTGTTGTTTTAAATGAATGGTTGTTGTCATGGTGTAAAGAACAGAAACTGCTATTTATTAATAATTGGAATCTTTTCTGGGAGCGTCCTAGGCTTTTTTTCATCCTGATGGCCTGCACCCCAGCAGAATTGGAGCAGAACTCCTGTTGAAGAACATATCCTGGACACTTCGCTCCATATGACTAGTGTTTTGAAGAGAGTCAGAGGCATTCGGATCCATTTGCAGAACTTTATTCAGAGAATGGTAGGACAGGCAGAAATCAGGAATGGTGTCAGGTATTTTAGGGGTAACCAGAATCGAAAACAGAACCAAGCAGAGATCGCGGCAGGCAGCAGAGAATCAGAGTCGAAATACACAATCCAAGATCATACACGGGAAGAACAAATACAAGAGAAAACGCTCAGAAATGCTAGACAGGCTAAACAAGACTTTGCAGTGAGTGAGAGTGATTGTGGTGCTTATATGTGTGTGTAAATGAGGTGTAGGTGTGGCAAGGAAATTGGCTGATGAATGAGGTGCGGGAGCGGCAAGGTGATTGTGATGCAGTGACTCATGGGAGATGTAGTTTGGGTGTGGTGCAACAGTATGATAGATGCTAGTGTCCAAGTGATGATATGGTGACATCCAGTGGTTGATGGGTGGAATGGTCCTGAGTGGAGTGCCCTCTACTGAAGTTCGTGGGCACTCGAGCTAATGATCGTGACATAGCCCCCCCCAAAAAAAAAACAATCTAGAAGGGCGGTGGAGCGGAGGCGGAACAGGGGGAGGGATGGAGGGCCAGGTCTGTGGGGAAGATGAGGGGCTGGGACCGGGGCCTAACTCAGGAAACAGGAGACGTGGCAAGGCTCTGGTAGTTCCATGGTGCTGGGTTCATGAAGATTGTTGGTGACTTGACCTTGCCCATGAAGATTCGTTGGTTACTTGACCTTGCTCATGAAGATCGTTGGTGACTTGACTTAGTTCCTGAAGATCAACTGTGACTTGACTTGGCTCATGAAGATCGTTGGTGACTTGACTTGGCTCATGAAGATCGTTGGTGACTTGACTTGGCTCATGAAGATCGTTGGTGACTTGACTTGGCTCATGAAGATCGTTGGTGACTTGACTTGGCTCATGAAGATTGTTGGTGACTTGACTTGACTCATGAAGATTGTTGGTGACTTGACTTGGCTCATGTAGGTCAACTGTGACTTGACTTGATTCCTGAATGTCAGCTGTGATTGACTTGGGTCCTGAAGATCAACTGTGAATTGACTTGGCTCATGAAGATCAATGGTGACTTGACTTGGCTCATGATGAGGTTCTGGGGGTTCGGCTGAGACGTGACGAGGCTCTGGGGGTTTGGCTGAGACGTGACAAAGCTCTGGGGGTTCGGCTGAGACGTGACGAGGCTCTGGGGGTTTTGCTGAGATGTGACAAAGCTCTGGGGGTTTGGCTGAGATGTGACAAGGCTTTGGTAGATCCATGGTGATATGACTGGGTTTATGAAGATCGTTGGTGACTTGACCTTGCCCATGAAGATTATTGGTGAATGGACCTTGCTCATGAAGATCATTGGTGACTTGACTTGGCTCATGAAGATCGTTGGTGACTTGACTTAGCTCATGAAGATCGTTGGTGACTTGACTTGGCTCATGAAGGTCGTTGGTGATTTGACTTGGCTCATGAAGATCGTTGGTGACTTGATTTGGCTCCTGAAGGTCAACTGTGACTTGACTTGATTCCTGAAGATCAACTGTGATTGACTTGGGTCCTGAAGATCAACTGTGATTGACTTGGTTCCTGAAGATCAACTGTGAATTTACTTGGTTCCTGATGATCATTGGTGACTTGACTTGGCTCATGAAGATCATTGGTGAATTGACTTGGCTCATGAAGATCATTGGTGACCTGACTTGGCTCATGAAAGTTAATCATTGTTGACCTGACCTAACTCTGGATGGTTAGCGGTGACCTGACTTGGCTCATGAAGATCATCGGTGACCTGACCTAACTCTGGACGGTTAGCGATGACCTGACTAGACTCTGGCAAATCAACGGGGGCTTGACTTTACTCTGGGATCTACAGGGAACTGATCAACGGGGACCTGACTTGACTCTGGGAAGTCAATGAGGACCTGACTTGACTCATGAAGATTAACTGCTGTTTTACTTGACTTGGGTGTTAGTGGAGACATCATTGCCCTGCTATATTAACCATTCTTTTTATGTTTGTCTTCATGGAGTCCTTTCATTCCATCACCCAGTTTCCTCGCCTTCCGAGTTCCTCGTCTTCCGATTTCCTGTTCCCATTCCTGTTCCTTTCCTGTTTGTTTATTTGTTGGATGGATTTATGGTTTTGACCCCTGCTTGTTGATTTCGATTTGGATTACCCATTAAAACCCACACTGCGATTGGATGTCTTGTCTCCTGTGTTTCCCAGGGTCTCCTATCGTAACAGAAGGACTCCATCTATGTCAAGATCCAGCGGTGTGGGACTTCATTCCCATTCCCCAGCCATTATGGTGGAGCGGAGGGCGAAATATTTAAAATTAACCACCCTCCGCCAAGAGGTCAATGAGGTGGGTGCCATGGCACATGTGTTCTGGACTTTGGCGGAGGGTATGGGATATAATGAGGTGGCCCATAAGGACATTTTCAACACCGGTCTGAATGAACCGGTACCTCGCATGGAAATGGAACAGTTGGACGGGTTTGGGTTCTGGGAAGTCATTTTCTACTTACCACATCGGTCTCCGTGGAATACCCCAGCCACACCTGTCTCTCTCGGTGGGATGGCCGATTCTAGACCGGGGTCTACAAACAGGAGGACCACCAGCCCAGTGCCACTGCACAAGATGGCCGCCAGCCCAAAGCCACAGCACAAGGTGGTCGCCAGCCCAGCGCCATGGTCCAAGATGGCTGCCAGCCCAGCGCCACAGCACAAGGTGGTTGCCAGTCCAGCGTCACGGTGCAAGATGGCCTCCAACCCAGCGCCACAAAACAAGATGGCTGCCAGCCCAGCGCCACAGCACAAGGTGGCCCAGTGCCATTGCCCAAGATGGCCACCGGCCCAGTGCCACTGCCCAAGATGGCCGCCGGTCCAGCACCTCGGCACAAGATGACAGCCACAGTGGACCCTCCAGTGTCGAGTCAGGTTCCCGTTGACCCTCCAGAGTCGAGTCAGTTTCCCGTTGACCCTCCAGAGTCGAGTCAGGTTCCCGTTGACCTTCCAGAGTCGAGTCAGGTTCCCGTTGACCTTCCAGAGTCGAGTCAGGTTCCCGTTGACCCTCCAGAGTCGAGTCAGGTTCCCGTTGACCCTCCAGAGTCGAGTCAGGTTCCCGTTGACCCTCCAGAGTCGAGTCAGGTTCCCGTTGACTTTCCAGAGTCGAGTCAGGTTCCCGTTGACCCTCCAGAGTCGAGTCAGGTTCCCGTTGACCCTCCAGAGTCGAGTCAGGTTCCCGTTGACCCTCCAGAGTCGAGTCAGGTTACTGTTGACCCTCCAGAGTCGAGTCAGGTTCCCATTGACCCTCTGGAGTCAGGGCTAGTCACCGTTGACCTTCCAGAGTCAGGTCAAGTCACAGTTGACACTCCAGAGTCAGGGCTAGTCACCGTTGACACTTCAGAGTCAGGGCTAGTCACCGTTGACATTCCAGAGTCAGGGCTAGTCACCTTTGACACTCCAGAGTCAGGGCTGGTCACCTTTGACACTCCAGAGTCAAGTCACCGGTAATCTTCATGGGCAGAGTCAAGTCACCAATGATCTTCATGAGCAGAGTCAAGTCACCAATGATCTTCATGAGCAGAGTCAAGTCAAGCGTTGACCTTCCAGAGTCAGGGCTAATCAGCGTTGACCTTCCAGAGTCAGGTCAAGTCACAGTTGACACTCCAGAGTCAGGGCTAGTCACCGTTGACACTTCAGAGTCAGGGCTAGTCACCGTTGACATTCCAGAGTCAGGGCTTCGTTGGTGACTTGAATTGGCTCATGAAGGTCGTTGGTGATTTGACTTGGCTCATGAAGATCGTTGGTGACTTGATTTGGCTCCTGAAGGTCAACTGTGACTTGACTTGATTCCTGAAGATCAACTGTGATTGACTTGGGTCCTGAAGATCAACTGTGATTGACTTGGTTCCTGAAGATCAACTGTGAATTTACTTGGTTCCTGAAGATCATTGTTGACTTGACTTGGTTCCTGATGATCATTGGTGACTTGACTTGGCTCATGAAGATCATTGGTGAATTGACTTGGCTCATGAAGATCATTGGTGACCTGACTTGGCTCATGAAAGTTAATCATTGTTGACCTGACCTAACTCTGGATGGTTAGCGGTGACCTGACTTGGCTCATGAAGATCATCGGTGACCTGACCTAACTCTGGACGGTTAGCGATGACCTGACTAGACTCTGGCAAATCAACGGGGGCTTGACTTTACTCTGGGATCTACAGGGAACTGATCAACGGGGACCTGACTTGACTCTGGGAAGTCAATGAGGACCTGACTTGACTCATGAAGATTAACTGCTGTTTTACTTGACTTGGGTGTTAGTGGAGACATCATTGCCCTGCTATATTAACCATTCTTTTTATGTTTGTCTTCATGGAGTCCTTTCATTCCATCACCCAGTTTCCTCGCCTTCCGAGTTCCTCGTCTTCCGATTTCCTGTTCCCATTCCTGTTCCTTTCCTGTTTGTTTATTTGTTGGATGGATTTATGGTTTTGACCCCTGCTTGTTGATTTCGATTTGGATTACCCATTAAAACCCACACTGCGATTGGATGTCTTGTCTCCTGTGTTTCCCAGGGTCTCCTATCGTAACAGAAGGACTCCATCTATGTCAAGATCCAGCGGTGTGGGACTTCATTCCCATTCCCCAGCCATTATGGTGGAGCGGAGGGCGAAATATTTAAAATTAACCACCCTCCGCCAAGAGGTCAATGAGGTGGGTGCCATGGCACATGTGTTCTGGACCTTGGCGGAGGGTATGGGATATAATGAAGTGGCCCATAAGGACATTTTCAACACCGGTCTGAATGAACCGGTACCTCGCATGGAAATGGAACAGTTGGACGGGTTTGGGTTCTGGGAAGTCATTTTCTACTTACCACATCGGTCTCCGTGGAATACCCCAGCCACACCTGTCTCTCTCGGTGGGATGGCCGATTCTAGACCGGGGTCTACAAACAGGAGGACCACCAGCCCAGTGCCACTGCACAAGATGGCCGCCAGCCCAAAGCCACAGCACAAGGTGGTCGCCAGCCCAGCGCCATGGTCCAAGATGGCTGCCAGCCCAGCGCCACAGCACAAGGTGGTTGCCAGTCCAGCGTCACGGTGCAAGATGGCCTCCAACCCAGCGCCACAAAACAAGATGGCTGCCAGCCCAGCGCCACAGCACAAGGTGGCCCAGTGCCATTGCCCAAGATGGCCACCGGCCCAGTGCCACTGCCCAAGATGGCCGCCGGTCCAGCACCTCGGCACAAGATGACAGCCACAGTGGACCCTCCAGTGTCGAGTCAGGTTCCCGTTGACCCTCCAGAGTCGAGTCAGTTTCCCGTTGACCCTCCAGAGTCGAGTCAGGTTCCCGTTGACCTTCCAGAGTCGAGTCAGGTTCCCGTTGACCCTCCAGAGTCGAGTCAGGTTCCCGTTGACCCTCCAGAGTCGAGTCAGGTTCCCGTTGACCCTCCAGAGTCGAGTCAGGTTCCCGTTGACTTTCCAGAGTCGAGTCAGGTTCCCGTTGACCCTCCAGAGTCGAGTCAGGTTCCCGTTGACCCTCCAGAGTCGAGTCAGGTTCCTGTTGACCCTCCAGAGTCGAGTCAGGTTACTGTTGACCCTCCAGAGTCGAGTCAGGTTCCCATTGACCCTCTGGAGTCAGGGCTAGTCACCGTTGACCTTCCAGAGTCAGGTCAAGTCACAGTTGACACTCCAGAGTCAGGGCTAGTCACCGTTGACACTTCAGAGTCAGGGCTAGTCACCGTTGACATTCCAGAGTCAGGGCTAGTCACCTTTGACACTCCAGAGTCAGGGCTGGTCACCTTTGACACTCCAGAGTCAAGTCACCGGTAATCTTCATGGGCAGAGTCAAGTCACCAATGATCTTCATGAGCAGAGTCAAGTCACCAATGATCTTCATGAGCAGAGTCAAGTCAAGCGTTGACCTTCCAGAGTCAGGGCTAATCAGCGTTGACCTTCCAGAGTCAGGTCAAGTCACAGTTGACCCTCCAGAGTCAGGGCTAGTCACCGTTGACACTTCAGAGTCAGGGCTAGTCACCGTTGACATTCCAGAGTCAGGGCTAGTCACCTTTGACACTCCAGAGTCAGGGCTGGTCACCTTTGACACTCCAGAGTCAAGTCACCGGTAATCTTCATGGGCAGAGTCAAGTCACCAATGATCTTCATGAGCAGAGTCAAGTCACCAATGATCTTCATGAGCAGAGTCAAGTCAAGCGTTGACCTTCCAGAGTCAGGGCTAATCAGCGTTGACCTTCCAGAGTCAGGTCAAGTCACAGTTGACACTCCAGAGTCAGGGCTAGTCACCGTTGACACTTCAGAGTCAGGGCTAGTCACCGTTGACATTCCAGAGTCAGGGCTAGTCACCTTTGACACTCCAGAGTCAGGGCTGGTCACCTTTGACACTCCAGAGTCAAGTCACCGGTAATCTTCATGGGCAGAGTCAAGTCACCAATGATCTTCATGAGCAGAGTCAAGTCACCAATGATCTTCATGAGCAGAGTCAAGTCACCATTGATCTTCCTGAATCCAGTCTAAACACCACGGAATTACCAGAGTCTGTCCACGTCTCTATGGAACTAACAGAGCCTCCCCACATGTCTGCTGAACCACCAGAGCCTCTCCACGTCTCTGTGGAACTTCTAGACCCTCTCCTCGTCTCTGTGGAACTTCCAGAGCCTCGTTACGTCTCAGCCGAACTCTCTGAGCGCTCGACTGATCCTGTCGTGGCCACGGAGTCCACCCTTAACTTGTTCATGTTCTCTGTTTCAGACTTGCCTAACCAGACTTGCTCTCCTGTGTCATCGATCCCACTGTGGTGGTCTTCTACACCACCCTTGTGGGCTTCTGTCTCGACCGCATGGATGTGGTGGTCTTCTGCGCCGCATTTGTGGGCATCTGTCCCGAGCGCACGGATGTGGTGGTCTTCTGCACCACCCTGATGGGCTTCTGTCTGATCCTCCGCCGGTCCACCTCCCTCCTGGGCTCCTTGTTTTCGTTTTTGCACTTCTTGTCTCTGTTTCCCCATTTTACCTGGTCCTCCGTCCCTCCCCCTGGTCCTCCGCCGCTCCACCTCCCTTCTGGTCTCTGTGTTACTTGGTCTCTTCTTGTTCCACTCCACTTGATAGTTATTACCCTGCCTATATAAACCGGTCTTATTCTGTTTGTCTTCATGGAGTCCTTTCATTCCGTCACCCAGTTTCCTCGCCTTCCGAGTTCCTCATCTTCTGAGTTCCTGTTCCTTTCCTGTTTGTTTATTTGTTGGATGGATTTATGGTTTTGACCCCTGCTTGTTGATTTCGATTTGGATTACCCATTAAAACCCACATTGCGATTGGATCCCTTGTCTCCTGTGTTTCCCTGGGTCTCCGATCGTATCACCTGACTTGACTCAGGGAAATCAACAGGGAACTGATGTGCAGTGGCGTTGGGCTGGTGACCATGACGTGAGTGAGTCCAGAGTCATGTGCCTCCTCTACACCCATAGTGAATGCTGAGCCAACAATCAGCAATGCATAGTCCATAAACTGACCAAGAGATGAGCGGGGACCCTCACTGATTACTGGATTACAAAATCCAGCAGATCATAGAAATAAGTGAGGCCTAAGTACTCTTGTACATAGTCCTCGAGCGATCCAGTGCCCTGCTTGAGGGCTAATAGGCTTGCCATCTCCATACCTGACCAGTGTCCATACGAAAAGCTGCTGGATCCTGAGTGGCGAAGTCTTCTGTTATGAAGAGAGTCAAAGGCGTTCAGATAAATTTGCAGAACTTAATTCAGAAAATGGTCTGACAGGAAGAAATCAGGAATGGCGTCAGGTATGTTAGGGTAAAACAGATTCGAGAACAGAACCAAGCAGAGATCGGGACAGGCAGCAGATAATCAGAATCGAAATGCACAATCCAAGATCAGACACGGGAAGAACAAATACAAGTGAAAACGTTCGGAAATGTTAGACAGGCTAAACAAAACTTTGCAGTGAGTGATAGTGATTGTGGTGCTTATATGTGTGTGTAAATGAGGTGCAGGTGTGGCAAGGAAATTGGCTGATGAATGAGGCTTCATTGGCTGATGAAAAATGGAAAGTAAATGAACAAAAACAATTTTTAAAGTTTGGGCTCATAAATATTAGATCACACACCCAAAGCAGTTATTGTAAATAAAATGATCACAGATAATAGTTTTGATAGTACTCTGCTTGATTGAAACCTGGCTAAAACCAAATGATTATATTGGTCTAAATGAGTCCACTCCACCAAACTACTGTTATAAGCATGAGCCCTGTCAGACTTTTTGTGGAGGAGGTTTTGCAACAATATATAGTGATATTCTCAATGTTACCCAGAAAACAGGATACAGGTTTAACTCATTTGAAATACTTCTGCTTAATGTTACACTGTAAGACATGCAAAAGAAATCTAACGTATCTTATGCTCTGGCTACTGTGTATAGACCACCAGGGATTTTAATATTCACGTTGATAATACAAATGATGCATTAGGACTTGCGTTTACTGACCTAATAATCTCTTTTGGAGTCAAGCAAAATGTCACGGGGCCCACTCATCATTACACTAGATTTAATTATATCGCATGGAATTGATCTTACTGATATAGATATTGTACCTCAAAATGATGATGTTACAGAACATTTCCTTATATTGTGCATGCTGCGTATCACTGATATTAACTATATGTCACAGCGTTATTGTCTGGGCAGAACTATTGTTCCAGCCACCAAAAACAGAATCACAAATAACCTGCCTGATCTATCTCAACTGCTATTTGTACCCAAAAATACACATGAACTAGACGAAATGACTGGCAACATGGGCACTACTGTATGTTCTCTAATACATTAGAAGCTGTTGCCCCCATCAAATTGAAAAAGGTTAGAGTAAAACATACTGCGCTGCGCCATGGTATAACAGTAATACTCACTCTCTCAAGACAGAAACTTGTAGTCTTGAACGCAAATGGAGAAAAACTAACTTGAAAGTTTTTAGAATTGCATGGAAAAACAGTATGTCCAGCTTTAGACAGGCTCTAAAAACTGCTAGGGCAGAGCATATCCACAAACTCATAGAAAATAACCAAAACAATCCAAGGTTTTTAATAAGCACAGTGGCTAAATTAACAAATAACCAGATGCCACCCGATTCAAATATTCCATCAACGTTTAATAGTAAACATTAGAAATACAATAGCGAATGTAGATTCTACAGCGTCTAACACTTCAGTTTCATCCATTGCACCCAAAGATAAAATGCAGTGCTTTACAACTATAGGACAGGAAGAGCTAAATAAACTCATCACTGTATCTAAACCAACAACATGTTTACAAGATCCTGTACCCACTAAATTACTGAAAAAGTTGTTACCTGTAGCCGAAGAATCGCTTCTCAATATTATTAACTTGTTGTTATCTTTAGGTCACATCCCAAAACCATCCAAGCTGGCGGTTATTAAACCTCTTATTAAGAAACCAAAACTAGATCATAGTGAATAGGCAAATTATAGGCCTATTTCAAATCTTTCTTTTATGTCTAAAATTTTAGAAAAAAGTTGTGTCTGCTGAATTGAGCTCCTTCCTGCAAAAAAAAAAAAAGATCTGTATGAAGAATTTCAGTTAGGTTTCAGACCCCACCATAGAACAGAAACTGCACTTGTTAAAATTACAAATGACTTGCTTCTTGCGTCATATTAAGGCTGCATATCATTTCTAGTTTTACTTGACCTTATTGTTGTGTTCGACACCATAGATCATGACATACTCATAGATCGATTACAAACCTATACAGGTATTCAAGGGCAGGCTCTAAGATGGTTTAGATCCTACCTGTCCGATCGCTACCATTTTGTTTATTTAAATGGGGATTCATCTCATTTATCACCAGTAAAATATGTAGTGCCACAAGGATCCGTCCTAGGTCCACTTATATTTTCAATATACATGTTGCCCCTTGGTAATATTATTAGAAAATACGGGATTAGTTTCCACTGTTATGCTGATGATACTCAACGAGACCAGATTAAACTTCTAAATTATCTAAGCTAACAGAGTGTGTTAAAAATGTAAAAGATTGGATGACCAATCATTTTCTCTTATTAAATTCGGATAAGACAGAGATATTAATTATTGGACCAAAAAACAGTACACAGAATCTTGTAGATTACAATTTGCAACTAGACGGATGTAAAGTACTGTTACTTACTCTAGAGTCAAAAATCTGGGTGTTATATTAGACAGCAACTGTCACGGTTCAGTGTGCTTCATCGGCATTCCCTGTTGTCTGTGTCCTGTCATTGTCTGCAGCTCATGACCTGTGTAATCAGCGTTGATACATCGGCGCTGGTGTGTGCAGATCAAGAGCAGATTGCCCTCACCTGTCGCTTGTTCCCAATTTCCCTTATATTCCCTGCTGTGTTTGTCCCTTGTTGACAGTAGATTTCGTGGTGACTTTGTGACAGTACTGTGTCTCTGTTTCATTACCTGTTTTCCACTCTGTTGCTCAGGACGTCTAGACGAGGAGTCTTACGTTGGCCATGTGCCCGAGATCCTCTGTCTCGTTTTTCCACGTCCCGTTGGGCATTGCACCAGTGGTGATCTCCACAGCCTGTGTCCGCAGGTGACTGTACGGAAGGCTCTGGAGTTGTTACACTTGGGTTTTTGTTCGTGGGTGTCTCTCACACATTGGATTATTTTTGGATTCACGGTTGTACCAAATAAACTGTTTCACTTATCCTCTGCGTTTGAGTCCTCTCTCTTCATGCCTGACAGAAACTTGTCTTTTGAAAATCATATTTCCCATGTTACAAAAACTGCATTCTTCCATCTTAGAAATATTTCCAGGCTACGAAACATGTCACCTATTTCTGATGCAGAAAAGCTCAGACGGTGTTTCAGTACTGCCCGCCCCTTGCCAAAGCAGCAAGTTCCCTCTGATAAGGATGACACCAATATTGCCATATCAATTTGATATTGTTTTGGAAAACAACTCTGTAGTCCACACAAGCCGTTTATTGTAGTTCTTGAAAAGGGATTTAAAAAAAATGAAATATCTCCCTTTGGAGTGGACTTTGAGAATTTTAACTTTGTAGATCTTTGTTATACCCAAACATACTAACATACTGAACATACATCATAATAGGACCCTTTAAGAATATCTGCTTGTTACGTCTGACATCATCCTTCACCACTTCTGGGACCTAATGCTCTGCCAGACGCCCCCCAAAAACAACAAACTGATTCAGCTAAAATATGAGTGTCTGAGACACTGTGAGCACGGAGACTGTAGTGTGCACAGCAAATTACGCTTAGCTTAAATAAATAATATTAATGAAATAGTGTTAATAAATGGCAGCTGAGATAATGGATAGTATTCTCAAGTGAAATGAGTAGAGGCTTGGACCCAGAAACAGCAGTTCTTACGTCATAGTTCTCCCAAGCCATCAAACTGACTTCATTAGAGCAAGAACGCCATTCCAGAGCCGGAAGCGACGGCAGACAATTTTTTTTCCCACAGTGTATTCACTTGCATGGTTCAACTATTTGCTACAAGACTAGTACAGTGCACTAAAAAGCAAGTAGGGTTAATTTGGCTGCAGACATAGGGCCGAGTGGAGCTCCATTCAAGAGCAGAAATACGTCAACTCCACTAGCGACGCCGCCGCCATGTTGTTTCGGGCAACACTTTCCATAGAATTACGTCACCTCCACCAAACTTTCGTTTTGTATTATTAATTGTTATATACATGTATAAAGGGTGCTTTGCAAGTTATGTCACCTCTTTGTACGTTATGTTAATATGTTCTGTACTTTTATCTTTGTTACTTTTACCTAGTAGAAATAATAAGAAAAATAATAATATATACTAATCTTTACGGTTTATGACACAACAGCGTTTTTTAATATCCCCCCAGCTATTTGCACCACAGACAACCAAAATCCATATTTTGAGGGCTTCTGCCGTTTGTTCATATTTGTTTTGCCAATGTACAAATGCCAATGTAACATTCCATACATTTTAGAAAGTTAACCTTATGTTTTATATATTTAGCAGTGAAAAATAAATGAAATATTAAATAAATTATTAAAATAATACCTCAACCAGAATTTTGTGTGTTGAATTTAGAATTTTAAGCAAAAAACAACATACAGAATACACAAATAAACCACAGTAAAATAATGAAGAATAATTTCGACAATTTAGCAGTTTTAATTGTTTTTGAGTAATAACAATAATAAACACTACATCTTACACTACACTGAAAACACATGAACTGCAAGCGCACACACACTTTACTCTTAAAGACCTCCATCGTCTGTGAAGCAATCCCAGCTCCAGTAGACAGGGTGGTCATCTGAGGAGTAAAACCCAAAAAACTCTCCCTGTTGTCCATTTTCCTGGTAACCAGACCCACAGTCTTTGTGAAGCTGGCTACACTGTAGGCGACTGTACCTAGAGATGATGTAAGGCTTTCTGTACTTAAGATAGTGATAGTGTCTCTTTAAATATCTTCACTGCACCTGTTCAGTATCAAATAAATAAATACATTTTCATGTGTCAGTTAATAGAATAATAGAACAACAAAATAGAAAAAAAGAATATGTACATGTTAATGTCACATGTAAAAAGACTTTTACTTCTAAGGTGGCAACATATATTTAAAATGTAAAGAGTGCTGCATCTTCTGCCAATCCTATCCCTGGAAGTGAATGAAAAATTAAATATGAAAACAACCTCCTCATATGACCTTTTTAACATTATATAACAAATGCTAGAGGCATACACATATAAAACGATCATGTCCTTTCATTATTCTCTAAGTTATTTTAACACAAGCCAACAAAAACACAAAAAGTTACACCTATGCTATCCGTCATGTACTCAAGGTAAAAATTTAAAGAGCAAACAATTAACAAATAATTTTATCAGAAATGTATTATCCAAACTGTACTTCCCCAATCAACTGAAAAGAAAGTATGTTCTTCAAGAATTTAGTGAAGAAGAGGCAAAGAAAATAAGGAAGCGCTATTTTACTTATCCAGTTCTTCCTAAAGCCAAATAAGTAACGTTTAAAATTTTAAATGACATCTACAATTCATGCGGGTTCTGTGAGAATGATATTGAAACTGTAGATCATATGTTTTTCCAATGTGAATCTATACAGACTTTTTGGATTGTATTTCAAAAATGCCTTCATTCCAAACAGATATCAATACACCCTTTGACTGTGATCTCGTTTAAGGTTGGACTATTATTGAAGTAAAAGATCCTAGACTTTTTTGATAAATAACTTAATTACTTTGTGCAAATACTATATTCATAGATGTAAATTTTTAAAGGTTAAACCTCACTTCAGCTGATGGAAGAATGAACTAAAGATATTTGAAAAGTCTCTTTATTACATAATGGACAGGAACGCCCAGGAACTCTTTTCATCTTTTTTCTTTCTATTTGGCTGTATCAACACTAATAATATGTGTTCAGTTGTTGAAATGTGCCGTAAAGGTTTGTAATTGAACTTGATAACGT
The DNA here is from genome assembly GCF_023724105.1 of Carassius gibelio. Lineage (NCBI taxonomy): Eukaryota > Metazoa > Chordata > Actinopteri > Cypriniformes > Cyprinidae > Carassius > Carassius gibelio. The sequence continues at coordinate 5,066,418 of NC_068416.1, forward strand.
AATAATAATAATAAAAAATAAAAAATAAAAACTTGGCCAGACACACTGATCTACACAAGACTATATCTGGTGTATATATGATTTATAGATCAGTGGCCAGACATCAACATGGCTCATGATATAAAAGAAATCTATAAATTTATAGTGTTTATTAATCCTTTTGTGAGTAATTTCACGCAAGCCCTGTGCATTTTTCTTACACTGCACGTTACAACAGTGTCAGTTCACCATTTTAGCGATGCTGAGATAAAAGTAACTGAGTTTAAGTTTGAAGAACTCACGGCAATGCCATCTTGATGTTTTCAAGTGGAGGTGACGTATTTCCAGTTCGAGAATGGAGCTCCACTTGCCCATGGTCTGCAGCCAGACCCTTCTCGACAGGTCCGATGGAAGGGCTTATGGGATATTTTACAGGAAAATACTAAAATGCGAAGCGGGAAAAAAGCTACTAACTACATGTGGCGAGTGGGGCGGGGCCGAGAGGCGTGGGAACGAGGAGTGAGGCCAGGTGTAGTGATTGGAGATGAGCTACACCTGCGCCCCACCGCCAGTATCGAGTCCCACGTAGGAGATGGAAGGATATAAAACTGGAGCGACTATAGTGAAGGACGAGAGAGGACCAGGCCTGGGACATTATTTTATGTTTTGGCTTTTATTTGTGCGCGTCAGTCGCCGTGAGGGGCTGACGCGCTGTTTTGTGTTTATTTTTAATATTTATTTTGTACATTAATCATTGTGTCATCTCCAATCACTACACCTGGCCTCACTCCTCGTTCCCACGCCTCTCGGCCCCGCCCCACTCGCCACACTACACTTTTAAAACACATAGTTAAAAGTACATGTGTGAATGGTTGTTAGCACTAACGGTTACTAAAATAGCAGCTAGGTGGAGCGCAGCTTACCTTTGTCCAGATTACTGTATTACTGTATGGCATCCCTATTTAGTGTATCCCTGTAAATCCCACAACCTTTTCACGATTTTAACATCTTTTTTTCCCCTCCAAACTCTGCTTCTTCTCGTTCGACTTGCTGTATGTTTACATTCGCAAGGCCATCAACATGGCCTCCACGTCCCAGAATGCAATGCAGCGCCCAATCCGTATTGACAGGAGACATGGGAAAATGAGTCATGGAACCGTGTCAGATATTTCAGTATCGGCATCAAAATATAGATATTTATAATAACATTACCATGTAGCTAGTTAGTTTCTACAAGCTCTGAGCTCCCTCACTGTCTGATCAGTTCTTCACCTGCTGCAGCGGCACTTTTTATCAGCGGTTTACGATTGGATATTTTTATTGGCTAATGAAGTGTTGTCAAAAATTTGAATATCAATTCAAAATGTGTGCATACTCAGTAATGAACTATCATTTAAAAGTAACAAAGTAGATTATTTTGCTTAATTGTGACCAATCACGGAAAGTAGGGACACAAGTCAGTTCTGGGGCATTTTGAGTTATTCACAGATTCTGAAAGTGTAGTCTCCAAGCTTTCCAACGATGTGTAACACATGGAAATCTGATAATATTTGGAGAAGTTGTGGCCATTTGAAGGTAGGCTCTCAAAAAAGCTCAAAAGGGAGAAAAATGGCCTCTAAACATTGTGCAGTTCTCACCTGTTCTTACCTTCTGGGAGTGACAATAGGGCTCATTTACATCTCATTTAGATAAGCCATACCCCCTGTAAAGCTCCCCCTGTAAAGCTGGGGAAAAATCGGACCGCATACTATTAATAATAAAGAAGAATGTGCATTGTAAATGTCAGTAATTTATCTTTTTTGACTTTAAAAAAAATGATTTAGAGGCTGAAATATGTGAGTTTTATCTTTTTATAAAACCTTTTTTGTCAAAACTCTATTTGAACTTGTGCAGTGTAGATAATGTTGCAAGACACTCCTTTAAAATCTGGCCATCATTTTTTATGTTATTATTTTAATGTTTATGTAAACAAAAAGTACATATTGATGCTAATTGTATTTGTTATTTGCTGGTTTTTTACATAAAACTTGGTGAATTGATTTCATTGTGTAGCATAAGGACTTTTTGAACAGGATTCTGTGATAACCGTGATCATTTTGGTCATTTGGTCAACGACAGTCCTGAGCTAGCTAATAACAATAGGTAGATATGGGAAGGTCTAAACATGGAATAAACATGAGATAACGTGTACGTGTTCTTAGAATGAACACAAAACGACAAACTTTGATGTGTATGGAAACTCACCCCATAAGAAACAGAAAAGTATTCTTGCAGATCTCGATGCCTCCAATGAAATAAATCGTTCGGTCACTCTTTCTCTTTGTCGGGGTCTCCTTTGTGGATGTTACCATCTCCAAAGTTTGCACTGTGCGTCTGTTTGTCCAATAATTTGCATGTCCTGCCACTCTTTTTCCGCAGCTAAAGAATCCAGCCGTATGTTGTACATAATGTCTGAAGAAAGCTTCTGGCTACAGGACTGTCTCCCATGCAGAGAGTTCTCTTTTCTCCTCGTTTAGCATTTACAGTCAAAGTTACGGATTTTCCCCATTTCTCTGTGTTTATCCCCATCAAATGTTACTATCGATATAGCCTCTGATATCTTACGGTCTAACTCGTGTGATGCCAGTCCAATACATTCTTCCTCGTCTTCATCTTCGCTCAGTTGTAGATTAGGGATATTATACAGTCTTATTATTATGCTGCTTTCATCGTCGCTCAGATCGTCTTCAGAATCTGTGAGTGCTTGTTCATAAACATCCGGCTTGTCGAAGAAGTACTGCAAAACATTTTCGGTGTAACGGCCACGGTTCAGCTCGTCTGCGATCATCTTTGCGGCGTCCATCTTCATTGAATTTTGATATCAGCTAGAGCCGGCCAGAGCGCTGCATACTAAGTAGCCACGCTTCCCTCGGAGGGCGGGGGCAATAACAAAAGAAACAAAAGCCGGCTTATCCAGTATGGAAATACAGACAGACAATGAAACTCCCCTACTGCATGCTAGAATCTCCAAAAAACAAGCCGATTTCAACCTCAAAATGTACGCTTTTAAATATACCAATACTGCTATCTCAAACACGGAGAGGCTTCTTCGTGATCTCAACTAACAGATTCTGCAAAAAAAACGAAAATCACCAATTTTGAAAAAAAACCCCGCTTCTTTCTCATTTTTCTCGAAAGTTGTGCTGCCGACTTGTGTCACTGGTTTCCGTGATGGGTCACAATTTGTACTTAAGTATAAGTAAAAGTACAGCTTTACAAATATACTCAAAAAAGTACAAGTACGTGAAAAAACTACTTAATTACCATAACGTGAGTAGTTGTAGTTTGTTACCTCCCACCACTAGAAAACTATGTAGTATACATGCCAGGTCAGTATGTGGCGCAGTAATTTTGCCACAGAGATACACTAAAAATGAAGAAGATTTGCAGCATGTGCATAAACCTTGCGCGCTGTATACAAACCATTGTTGTTGTTGCTCTTTACGTGACGTATCGGTCGACACGTGGGGTGATGACATCATCGTTTCAGAAAATATACGGATGGCCCCGTCCACACGAAAATGCCAGATTTGTGTGGACGAAATGCCTATCCAATAAAACATTTGTGCGTATTCACAGAAACGCATCTCCTCGTGGACGGGGCCTAAGTGAAAGTTACCGTGCCTAGCATTTTCGGCTCGGACATTACATGTAACATTCTGAAGTCACATGTCTTTACGGGACCTTTATGGGTTGTGTCACAGTGTATGGTTTGTGTGCCCTGGGTAACCACTAGATGTCCTCATTCCCCATTATCCATGTCTCATCATTGCACTCAGCTGTCCCTGTTCATTAATCATTGCACACAGTCTATTCCCCATTATCATCTTCATTTCCCTGTGTATATATACCCTGTCTGTTTTAGGATGTGTTACGGAGTCCTTGTTGTTATCACGCCACTTATAAGTCCTGGGGCCTGTACCATGATGGTAGCTGAACAAATTCAGAGTTACAGGATTAGTTTTGAGTTGACAAAACCAAACCCCTCCAATCCGGCCTTGTTGGTACCATGATGCTGTTCATCAACTTTCTTTGTCAATTCAGGCTTTGATCCTGAGTTTGTGGAGCGTGTGCACATGATTGTGTGACATCACTGGCGAACAGCCAATCATGAGCCTTGCAACCCAAAGCAAGTTTGATTTACTTCTCGCGAGAGACCCAGCGAGATTCAAAACTAAAGGTTAAAGGTTTTGCTAATGTTTAAGAGATTGAAGAATATGACAAATTTAAACATCATGAGAAAAATAAAGGAGGACTAATAAAATAAATGATCTTGCTCCATCAGTGTAGTCACAAGTGGAACTTGTTAACTTAGTTTATACATTTGAAAATATATAGTGATAGAGACTTGAACATGTAAGTTGAGATTTGTAATTTTTAAAATAGTGCAATCTTTTGATACTAAAGCTTATTTATATTACATGATGTGTATACATTAATATGTATTTAAAATAATTTATAATAGCTGTTAAACTAAAATTGCTTGTATGTAAGAGATAAATAATAATATGAATCACAATAATTATATAAATCATAAAATTACTCAGTTATTATCATTAAAGCCAGACTTCTATATATTACGCCGTGCAGCGTAAGATACCATGGCAACGAACACCGATTAAAGCCGAGCTACTTTCATAGTACCTAAAACCCAGGGTTGGCGGAAACTAAGCTGAAACATAGCTGGCTAGCCACCTAATCCAGCTTCATGGTACAGGCCCCTGTTCTTGCCCGTTTGATTTGTGTCTGTTTATGTTTGATTTGCTACTTTGGTTTTGACCCCTGCCTGGTGGACTGGATTACAATTTGGATTACCCTAATAAAGACTGCATTTGGATCTACCTGTCCTCTGTTCTTGTGTGGGGATCGTGACAGGTTGTGTGTGAACGCACGCACAGATTCCGGGTAATCACTGGCAGTGTGAAAGGGGCAAAATCTAGCAACCCCGGAACAATTGCTGGGGCACATTACCAATGTATTTTCCGGAATTGCAGTGTGAAAGGGGCTTTACACTCTCACACTACATTTCCCATCAGCCCCGTGTCTAGCACTGATCACTCAGCCTGGCTGTAGCCCATTAGCTGGCCTACAGTATATAAGCAGTCTGTTCCTACCATCTCATTGCGAAGTCTTCTATTAACGTTGTTTGCTTTTCTGAGCATTTTCCTTTGTAGAGCTTGCCTGTTGTGACCTTGTCTGTACCCTGTGTTTGACTCCCTGCTGCCTGCCCCGACTTTAAGCCTGATTACTGACGATGATTGTGTTTGCCCTCTGTTACTGTGTTTGCTGGTGTTTGACCATTGCCTGTTTGACCACGATTCTAATAAAGCCTGGTTATGGATCCCACTTTAAATGATTCCTCGTTACAATAACAAAGTTCATGTTCAAATTAAACAAAGTATTTGAAACAAAGGTTTGTTTTGAGTTTTATTTATTACTACTAAACCACTAACCCATCTAGGAACCACTATACTAGGAACTACAATACATTTTTTGCAATTAAGGTGTAAAATGTAATCGTAATTAAATTTTGACACACATGATGTTACTAGCTTATTTAAACACATTTTGAAAGCAAACCACTTATTCATAATATTTAGAGGTATATTTTAGAATATTTTTAGATTCATTAAATAAAAATCCATGAATGTGATGTTTGCATTTATATTTGAAAATTACAAAACTGTTTTCAGATGCTGCATTATTTCTAGTTCCCTAATTTGTGACATTCTGACTCTTGTTCTGACTCCTGTACTGAGTGTCAGATTTCCTGGATTTGGAATATTCTCAAATCAGTAACAGAAATGAAATTACAAAGAAGCAACCCAGAATAAATCAGACATTTTACATTTTCAATCTTTTTGCTGGCTGATTTAGTCAAATTATCTTTATATAAAGGCATTCTTAGTGGAAGTGCTCAGGTTTACGTCGTGTCTAGATCTTCAGGGTTTGGTTGGGTTTTAAGATCTCTGATGAAACACTGAGAGCCAAGCTAAAGGGTCACTCGAGACTGACTGGAGTTGATGGGAAGTCTTTGGCCCGTTCAGGAAAGGAAACAAAAACTGCCTCATCAGGATCAATCATCAGAGCATCTCCATTCTTGCTCTCATCTTTCACGAGAACAAGAAAAGCCTTGGCAACAACATCAGCCCTGCGATGAAAACATAATTACAAAGTTTCTCAGTTTCGATGTTAAATTCAGACCCTTGCTTTATCTGTTCCGTATCTCTCCCTGGATACGAAGGATTGTTAACTCACTCCAGGCAGCCGTGGTCCTGCATCATCTTCTCTGCAATTCCCTTCAGTGGTAAGAAACTTCCAGCATGCTCTTCTGAATTCATGGTGGACAGAAGACTGGTCTTCACAAACCATGGACAGAGAATGTTGATCCTCACCCCATAGTTAGACAGCTTGGAAACGGCCTGTTGATGAACAATTAAAACGTCACAGACTTTCTCTCTCTCACAAAAAATCTGTGATGCTTGATATATAAAATACATACTGCCATGGCACGACTGAATCCCACCACACCGTGTTTGGTTGCAGTGTAGATGGGTGCCGTCGGCAAAGGTCCCAAACCTGCAAAGATTCACTTCAGAGAATAAATGGAAATTCTGCATCATTTACTTCATGCTGTTACAACAAAAAATAAAAAAAATAAAAAATATATATTCTCTGTGTTTCTTGGGGGTCCAGAGCAATGTCGGACCCCATTGACTTACACTGTAAGGACAAAAGCAGTAGTCATTTGTGCCCAGCAGATGACATGATTAAATTATTAAATGATGAGAGAAGTTCTATTTTTAGATAAACTAACCATTGAGAGTAGAATTTCCTTATAGATCTAAGAAAGTTTTTACAGTTTTTCTCAGTCGCTTTGGCTTGGTTCTCAAATGAGAGTATTTTTTTTTTTCTTAAATAGTAGTTTGGATGTCTGAATTTTATTGTTCACATCAGATTTGAGTTTCCTACTGATTTAGGCAAATTGCACGCATTTTGGCACATATGCTAATGAGAAATCCACAATAAAACTGGATGAGTTGACTCTCAGTAAGATTGTCAAACTCTTCAAAACTTATGTTTATAAATATCTTACATGGAATGGTTGTAATTTCTGCTGAGTTGGCACATGACTTCTGGAAACTTTTTTGGAAACTTTCAAATTATAATTTTTTGTTTTTGTATATTTCCATCCCTTTGCAGCCCTACTTGCCACTGGAATGAATTATGAATCATATTTATGGAGTGTGTTTATTGAACAAAGAAGAACATTACTTGACCAGCAGCGGCTGCAGCAGTGCTCAATAAACACATTATATTTTACAGTACTTTTATCTGCAGAAATGTGTTACATGTAAACTGTGAAATTCACACTTGCTTGTCCTGAAAAAGCAACAGGAAGACATGTAAGAATGTGTGGTTGTGGTGATAGCAGAAGACAACAGAGTGTGTGAAGATGAATAAGCATTGGTGAATTTTCAGTTTACATGTAACACATTTCTGCAAAAGATTTGTACTGTATGAAAAAAAAAAAAAAATCTATTTGTGTACTACCGTTTTACCCAATACATTTTTATCTACTGTTAAATGCTAAAATCAAAACTGATGCTCTTCTTTAGTATAGAAAGCTGTCTGTCAACAAAAAGAACACAAGAAGAAAACAATTGCATATAACAAAATTAAATTTGCCTTTAACATAAAATGAAATGAAATGAAAATTGCATATGAGTAATCCATAAAATGTACACAAGACATATAACATGAAATAACATTAAATGTGCATATAACAATTATTATTATTATTATTATTATTATTATTATTATTTATTTATTTATTTTATAATTTCTTTTTGGTGGCCCCGGCCAACTCACTGACAAAATAGCTAGGCTTTGAAGCATGAATTAAATGTTCCTGATGAGTTAGAGTTCTGATGTTCCAGCAAACAGTTGTGATAGCAGCACTTACAGTTTAGAGAATGTTAAGACTGTTTCGAAAAATGTGCCAAAGCAATTAAGAAAAATTGTAATAATGTAATTATTTTAAATAGAGATGGTATCAAACCTGCCATAGATGAAACATTAACAATGACTCCTCCATTCCCACCATTTTCCTTCTTCATATGTTCTAGAGCGAGATACGTTCCTCTGACCACTCCACCCTGAGATGAGCACAAAACACCTTCAGCTGAAGCAGATGGACAGAGAGAGACAGATGGAGAGAGAGAGAGAGAGAAAGAGAGACAGACAGACAGGCAGGCAGACAGACTCCAACACAGACAAACAGACACAAACACGGACAGACACAGACACTGACGGACAAACTCATACCAGGTTGACTGCAATAGTTTTTTCCCAGTTCCTTTCATTGATGATCCCTGCGTTGTTGCACAAAATGTCTATGCGGCCAAATGTTTTAACAATTTTTTCCAAAACTCCTGTAAGGGACAACATGAAAGCATTCAGAGCATACCCACAATCTCATTTACTGCTCTTATAAAGTGACTTGAGTAATAGCAGCATTGTGATACTGTAATTCATATCAGTCTGATCATCATGTAATCATTCCCAGACAATAAAACCTCTCTTAAATGTTCAGAAACCTTTAAAATCTTCCTCTGATGTGACGTCGGCTGAGTAAAATTCAGTCCTGCCCCGTCCATACTCCTGATCAAGTGTGTTCTTCAGTTCATTTCCCAGCGATGTATTCACATCGATTAAAGCCACCTGTAATCAAATGAATCTGTGAGCGCTATTACAGTACAGGACTCTGAGATTCAGAAGTCTACAGTAAAGCAGAGCAAGTGACTTTGTGTCCCTCACACATTTTAATTGTTTCTATTTATTCTCTCATTATGTGTATTTTACATTTTAATAGTTAGAATATGAATTTGAAAACAGGGCATCTGAAGAAATAAGTCATTTACAAATAAGCACCTGGTAGTTAAGACTTTGCAATGACTGACTAAATTAATTTTATTCTTCAGGCGTTTTAACAAAATACAATCAAATCTGACGAGCAGGAACAGTTCCGTTCTCTAAAACACTTTTCAACTTTGACACAATTTCAGGCTCATCTTTCTTATCGTTTTTTTTACAGATTTAGAATCTAAATTTTGATGGAGATAAATTATTTTGCCTGTTTACTTTTTTTCAAGGCAACAAGGTTTTCTAAATGGTTAAACGTTAAGAAGACGCCTCATTGTTTTTTTTTTAATAATTTATGATACTTATCTGTATCGCTTTTACGACTTTTCCTAGACAGTGTCAAACTATCTTATTGTGCATATATAGATACTTTTGTCCAGATCAATGTTCAACCTGCTTTTATTCTGCATCGCAAACTTGTATATTATTTGTCGTTCTGGCGCGCGCATTCCTTGCGGGGTGCATTTACAAAACTGTATCGATAATACAGAAAGGTTTATATATATATATATATATTCTTTTTTACCTTTGCCCCGTTTTTTAGAAGTATTTCGACAAAGCTTCTGCCCAAACCCTGAGCTGCTCCGGTCACCACAGCCACTTTCTCCTTCAGATCCATCACAACACACACCTGTCACAGAAACCAGAAGACACAGCAGCACTAATGACTAAAAACTATCTGTTGAATAACTAACAGTTACCAGGACAGAGGCAAGGGTGAGTGGGAGGAGTTGCACAAACCCACACACACACACACTGTATATAACGGCTTTGCCACAGATGTATGAGGAAACGCGTGCCAATGTGTCTTGATGCAACATTTTTTTAAAAGCACTCTAATAAAACCTGTGTGTATTGTAAAAATCCTGATAGGTTTCTCAAAGTATCCTGGAGACACAGTTCTTTTGGTTTGAGTCTGTCTCAGTGTGGTGTTCTGAGTTAGCCTCTAGAGGGAGCTCTCAGTTTGAGTGAAGGTAGAGAGAGCGATAAGAAAAGAAGTGAGATGTAAGTGTGGAAAATAAAGGAGGTTACACACAGTTTGAGACGGAGTGCATTTGCTTTTAATTGAGACACTCAACATATTGGCGACGAGGATGGCTTTGAGTCTGCGCCAACCTGCCCTATTCCTACAAACACTGGGTGAACCACCGTGGATCAAAACTTTCAATTTCCTAATGCTAGGAAGCGCGCACTTCTAATACACTGCCCTGGAGCCAAGAATCAAAGATTGATCTACACCCTGACCATGCGTGATCAGGCAGATGATACGTACGCTTCTGCTTTGAGTGCAATAAGGGAGTTTTTATGTTCCTAAAGTTAATGTAGTTGCTGAACGTTATGTGAACTATGTGAACTGGCTGTCACCTGCAAATTTGGCGTGATGGAGGACGAGATGATACACGATCAGCTGTTCGAAAAGACAATTAATCTCGCATTAGAGAACGGCTGTTGCTGGAAGTGCCACTCCACCTTAAGAAAGCTGTGACTGTCGCCCGGCAAATTGAAACTACTATGGCGGAGGCAAATGCAATGATTGCGTCATCCAACAGCTCAGTACAAGCAGTTCAACAACATAACACGGTTTGACGGAGCAAAAGACAAATCTACGCCTTGCGGGGACCTCTGAAATTTACCCGTGCACATACTTGCTACTGTTGCGGATCTGCGCAGCACTGTGCAACCAATTTTCCCGGATTCCCGGATCTCAGTCTAGTTAGTTTTGGGGGTGATGCAATTGAAGTGAAAGGATGCCTGCCAGCCAACATCTCGTATGGAGGCCATTGAACTTCCACAGACTTAAACATTATTCAAAAGGGATCAGCTGTGCTAGGCAGAGACCTCTTTACTGGACTGTGCTTACAACTCTGTGATGGTCAGGTCAGTACGGACCAGTGCACACATACTGCCTTAGCTATAGATGCAAAGTCAGAAAACAAGCTGGGATGTGCAAGAGGATTTGTGCACCGTGTTCACATTTGGCCTGGTATTCAGCCTGTGCAGCAGAAACTGAGGCGATTACCTTTCTCAATCCAAGGATTTACAGAAGCTTGTACAACAGGATGTGATCGAGCCTGTGGATGCATCTGAGTGGGTCTCTCCAATAGTTGTCTCTGGAAAAAAAGGTGGGGGGATTCGGCTCTGTGTCGACTAATGCGAGCCTAACAAGGCAGTGGTAGTAGACAGCTTATGGAGGAGATGTTTGCAAACCTGTGTGGAGCAACAGTGGTTTCCACATTAGACCTCCAATGTACATATCACCAGGTAAAGTTGCATGAGGACAGTCAAAACCTTACTGCGTTTATCATGCATGATGGGCTTTTTCGTTTCCAAAGGGTTCCATATGGAATGGCCTCATCTCCAAGTTGCTTCCAGAGGATGATCTCTGAAATCCTTAAAGGTCAGTCTGGAGCTCATTGTTACTTGGATGACATCATGGTCACAGGAGCAATGCTCAAGGAACTTGATGAAAATCTAGAAGCTGTGCTCCAGCGAATTGATGAAGCAGGCCTCCAATTGAACATGGCAAAGTGCCACTTCAGAAAAGCAGAACTGTCATTCCTGGGTCACACCCTGTCTGAGAAGGGATTACAGCCTGATGCTTCCCATGTCTCTGCAGTGTCCGATGCACCACCTTCTGCTGATGGGGTTAGCCTTCGTTCATTTCTGGGTCTCACTTCCTGGTATTCTATATTCATACCAAATTATGCTACAGTAGTGGAGCCATTGCGTGTGCTTTTACAAGGCTCTACTCCATTTGTTTGGTCACCTGAGGCTAAGGAGAGCTTTGAGCTAGCATGTGTTTGGGCCACAGAGCAATGGAGAACCTACTTGTGGGGACGACACTTCACACTGCGTACGGATCACAGCCCTCTGACCACCCTTCTGTCATCCAAGGGTCAAGGCAGAGCAGGTATGCGCATAGCAAGATGGTCAGCTAGGCAGATGGCATTTACCTATGATATTCCGTATAAGCCGGGCCATGAGAACGTCACTGCAGACTGTCTATCTCGCTTACCACTCCCTAGCATTGAACCTAGATTGGAACATGATTTAGAAGTCAAAGCAGCATGTGATCCTTGTCCTATCCAAGCTGAGCTACACAGAATGCTCACCTCAAAATGGCCAAAGTGTGCAAAGGCACAGGATCCTTTTTGAAGCCGTATTTTAAAGCCGTATGCTTTTGCGCCATGAACTTTCACTTCAGGATGGTTGTGTGGTGCGGGGAACCACACGCCTTCTGGTTCCAGAAGGTTTCCAGCCCAAGTTCATTGCACTCGCACATGATACACATCAGGGCATTGTGAGGACAAAAAGGAAGCTGAGAGAGCTCTACTGGTGGCCTGGCATGGACAAACAAGTAGAAACAGCTGTCAAAACTTGTGTCACTTGTCAGTTACGTGACAGATCAGCTGTTATACATACCACTCCACTCCAACCTGAACCTTATTCTACTGACGCCTTGGAGAAAATGGCCATAGACAATCATGGGTCCTTTTAATGCAGCACCTGCTGATTGTCGTTTTCTGGTCACTTTGGTGGACTATTACAGTAAGTGGCCTGAGATAGCATTTGTCTCACATCCTACCACCCAGGCCGTGATACAGTTTTTGTCTACAGTGTTTAGCAGGGAAGGGAATCTGAAAGAGCTGATTTCTGATAATGGAGTACAGTTCACTTTGCACGACTTCAGGCTGTTCTTGCAAAACAGAGGAATCTTACACAGGACATCATCTGTGTATTACCCAAGAGCAAACGGAGAAGTTGAACGTTTTAATCGCAGCTTAAAGGATAGTTTACAAACTGCTATGCTGGAAGGAAGAGGGTGGAAGGAGTTCAACAAATACTTTCTGCAGGCACACCATGCAACGCCACATGCTACAACACAGTGCACACCAACTGAACTTTTGCAGTAATTGTTGTTTGCAACAAGAAAAGAAAAGAAAAGAAGTGAGATGTAAGTGTGGAAAACAAAGGAGACACTTTTAATTGAGACACTCAACACTCTGTTCTGTTTCTTCATGTCACTCCAGATAGACTGATGAGGATCAGATCACATCTCTGCATGGAGCACAAATACTGTATTATTTGTGAAAAGATGACTAGAGACAGATCAGTTTCAACACTTGCAGTTCCACTTTTATAATATTATTTTCTTTCATGCACTCCTCACATCCTAGTTCTCCATTGTCCCCTAGTGCCTATATGCGGGAACTACATAACACATCAGAATTACAAATCTATATTCAACAACTTACTATGTCAATGAACAAAATATTGCAGCTGTGCAAATCATTAAGGTATAATAACCCACCAATGAAACAATCAGTATACATAAGAAAAAAATATAACAACATATTTATATCAATGTTAGTGACAATATACTTATATAGATATATTTTACAGGGCACCGATCTGGCTAAACCCTTTACAATTACAGATCAAGGACAACTCTTGGTTTCACATCCTGGTTTCACATCCTGATCAGGTCACATAATTTGGCGTAACTGAATCAGTTATCTGTCTGTCTGCTTTGGTTGGTTATTGGGTACTGTGTACAGAGTGCTAGAAGAGATTTCAGACTTAGCTGTGATAGGCTGTGCTTTATCTTGCAAAATGTGACAATATATATATAATGACTTTATGAACTAGTTTACTTCTAAAATCGATACTATTAGAGATAAAATTTTAACCATTCAGCCATCAGCAACTGTATCGCATCAGACAGTGCACTATTGACCCCCTGAGGAACAGTTCCACTCATTCTCTACTATAGGAGACAAAGAATTGTATAAACTTGTTAAATCATCTAAATCAACAACATGTATGTTAGACCCTATACCATCTAAGCTCCTAAAAGAGGTGCTTCCAGAAGTCATAGACCCTCTTCTGACTATTATTAATTCCTCATTGTCATTAGGATATGTCCCCAAAACCTTCAAACTGGCTGTTATTAAGCCTCTCATAAAAAAACACAACTTGACCCCAAAGAACTTGTTAATTATAGACCAATCTCGAATCTCCCTTTTCTGTCCAAGATACTAGAAAAGGTGGTATCCTCACAATTATATTCCTTCTTAGAGAAAAATGGTGTGTGTGAGGATTTCCAGTCAGGATTTAGACCATATCATAGTACTGAGACTACTCTCCTTAGAGTTACAAATGATCTGCTCTTATCATCTGATCGTGGGTGTATCTCTCTATTAGTTTTATTGGATCTTAGTGCTGCGTTTGACACTATTGACCACAACATTCTTTTGCATAGACTAGAACACTTTTGGCATTAATGGAAGTGTAATATCATAGTTTAAATCATACTTATATGATAGCCATCAATTCGTAGCAGTGAATGAAGAGCTTTCATATCGATCACAAGTGCAGTATGGTGTACCTCAAGGCTCAGTACAAGGGCTGCTACTCTTCTTGCTTTACATATTTATTTTATTACACAGCGGAAGCCTGCCCTATTTGCAACAATTAAAAAATGGGTCAGTTTTGTGTTATGTTTCTTTTCATTTCTTTATCAAGTTAATTAATTTTTTTTAAATGACGATTAATGTTAAACAGCCGAGCCGACAGCGAGTAGTCTAAAACATATTTAATCAATTAAGCCTCTCAAATTGACGCTAAAACTTTGCTTGGCTACAATAAAATCCATATATAAAACACTTCAAGCATATCACACAGACAGTTTAATAAATGTTTATTTATGAAACTACAGTGAGTAAAATAAAATAAAAAAATTGAAATACTGAGGCAGGCTCACAACAGCGCTCACAAACGAAATGAGAAATAGCCAACAATCTAAACAAATTAAATTAATTAAAAACAAACTTGCAGGTTATCTTACCTCAAAAATGCACCACAGAACATGTCCATTCTTTTTCCATTAGTTTCCAACAGTTAAACGAAAATCAAGTCCAGTCAAATGAAAAGTTAGAACAGTCTCTTACAGAGCATCGTGGAGAAAAAGAATAGCCTCCAGAGTGGAAGGTTTTGACCCAGTCCTCCTCTCTTCTATCACTCTTCCCGCTGCGCTGAAGACACTAAACACAGAGCGAGCCAGTCTTGACAGTTGCAATCTTGACAGCACGTGTGCATGCGTGTGGGAGACTGTCATGTCAGTATGTCAGTTTAATTATAACGGGTTGAATTATCAGATTCTGAAAGTTATGAGGTTATGAAATGTCTTTCTATGTTTGTTTTTCTATCAAACATGTTTTTTGCATCTGAAATGCAGTGCTTTACTGATGATACTCAGCTCTATATTTCTTAACGGCCCGGTGAAACACACCATTTTGAAAAACTAATGGAATGCATAGTTGATATATAAAAAAAAAAAAACTGGATGATGAGTAATTTCTTACTGCTAAATTCTGAAAAAAAAAACAGAGGTGTTAATTATAGGACCTAAAAACTCTGCATGTAATAACCTAGAACAATGTCTAAGACTTGATGGCTGCTCTGTCAATTCTTCGACATCAGTTAGGAAACTATTATTTGATTATTTGACTACTATTTGATAGCAATGTTTCATTAGAAAGCCACGTTTCTAGCATTTGTACAACTGCATTTTTCCATCTCAAAAATATATCTAAATTATGGCCTATGCTCTCAATGTCAAATGCAGAAATGTTAATCCATGCATTTATGACCTCAAGGTTAGAGTACTGTAATGCTTTATTGGGTGGTTGTTCTGCACGCTTAGTAAACAAACTACAGCTAGTCCAAAATGCAGCAAGAGTTCTTACTAGAACCAGGAAGTATGACCATATTAGGCCGGTCCTGTCAACACTGCACTGGCTCCCTATCAAACATCGTATAGATTTTAAAATATTGCTTATTACTTATAAAACCCTGAATGGTTTAGCACCTCTGTCAGGACATAAATGACAGGAAGCAAGTTGCAAGTAACAAGATGTATTATATCACGAAAAAGTCAGGCTGGGTTGATGGTGGGTGGCATAGGGACTTCGATGACAGCAAAGTTCGGTGAGTAGGTGAGTAGAGTGCGTAGGTGAGAGATGATGAGAGATCCGGGTGATGATGATGTAATCCACTGAACACCAAACAGGAACGAAGACACACAAAGAATTGCTGAGCAGTGGGGAAACAGACATGAAGCACTGAGGACCTCAAACAACGATCTGACAAGCAAGAGAGGAAAGACAGGGCATTAATGATGATCAGAAAATGTTCCTATTGTGTGTATTTGAACACAGAACTGTTCAGCTGTGTTGATGGCGCAAAAATAAACACTGTCAAGCCACTCTTGATAATTGCGATAGCATGGTCTCGTGTTGTTTCCACCAGGGTGGCAAATTTTTTCTTCACTAATTAATGGATGCCTAAAATATAAAGTAAAGAGAAGTTTAAAGCAGGCGGGAGGCCTGGCCCGCGTCTGAACTATGACATGAAAATTGGCCCAAAGCCGGGTTCGAAGGATGTGAAAAAGTCGGCCCATTAAGCTTGAGCTGAAATGCAGGGCTCTAGTGTCTGTTGTTGAACAATAGGGAGACTTACACCTACACCACAACAACAAGCTACACTTACCAATGCTGAACGCTCTTTTGAGATTATAATGTTTCACTGAAGCGTGCGTCTTGAATACGCCCCAGAAAACAGTGAGACTGTTCAAGTTTTTTTATTTT
Source organism: Carassius gibelio (assembly GCF_023724105.1). Lineage (NCBI taxonomy): Eukaryota > Metazoa > Chordata > Actinopteri > Cypriniformes > Cyprinidae > Carassius > Carassius gibelio. Next base: position 5,083,010 of record NC_068416.1, read on the forward strand.
ACTGTTTGCTTCGCAATGAGAAGAAAAAGACATAATTCACCCCAAAAAGATGTGATGTGGATTACCACAGGATTTGACATTTGGATTTTCTCAGAAAAAAAAAAAAGAATTTATCGCTTTATTCAATAGAGATCAGAAAAATGAGTAAGTCTCTTTTTCAATTTAACCCCCGCTTCTCAGCTCTTTTCAATAATAATAATAATTGTATATACATACACACACATATATATATATATATATATATATATATATATATTTGTGGCATCCTCCGGTCAAGTTAAGTCATCTGGAAGAAGAACAGCAAAAATTAGTCAAAGACATACTTTATGAAGAATCCAATGTGTTCTCCCGTGGGGATGATGATATTGGTTGCATCCCAAGTTTACAGATGATGATTAACCTGAGAGATGACATGCCTGTTCAGCAAGCTTATGCTTACATCCCAAAACCCCTGTATAAGCTGGTCAAGGAATACGTCCAGGATTTACTAGCTCGGAGTTGGGTGGTCAAGTCAAAGTCTCTGTATGCAGCGTCGGTGGTGTGCGTCTGGAAGAAAGATGGTACGCTGAGACTGTGTATAGACTACAGATTGTTGAATCAGAAGACAGTCCCAGACCGACATCCACTTCCCCGGATTCAGGACCTTATCGACACTCTTCGAGGATACTGTTGGTTTTCAATCTTAGATAAGGTGAAGGCTTACCATGAGGAATTAATGGCAGAGGAATCTCGACACCTTACTGCTTTCACGACCCCTTGGGGACTATTTGAGTGGGTGTACATACATTTTGGATTGGATCTGAAGGATCATGGAGTAAAGGTGAGGCCAGCTCTTCAAGAAGGAGGTCAGATACATGGGGACTAGTTTCAGATTATGGTTTCTGCATTGACCCAAAATACCTAGAAGTGGTCCTCTCCCTAAAAAAAAGAAGTTTGGCAATGTTGGGGAGTTACGGTGATTGTTGGGGTTCCTCAGTTATACCACACCTTCATCCAGGACTTTTCAAGGATCGCTAAGCTACAGACCAGGCAAAGTAAACATGGATGTCGACATGCTCTCTCAATATCCCCTCGATATCAAAGTTTATAATGGCATGCACTAGAGTTCTTACAGAGGAGGTTGTTCGGGCTACATGGGAAGGACTAAAGGTTAACCAAGAGAATGATGTTACCTGGGTTGAGGCTTTTAATGCATGTCAAATACATGCACGATGTAGAGTGCCGATTTGGAAAGAGGTTCATGATGCTTGACCACTCTGAGGTGAGAGCCACACAGACTGAAGTTCCTGTTGTTGGTAAGGTGACAGAATTAAAGGAGAGTGGTGGAGAACTGACACCTGAGATTATGAAAATTGTGAAAGGAGGCCTCAAGAGACTGTTGTATGAGTGGAGAATTGGAATTGGATCTCCAAGAGGGACTGCTCTATCATAAGACCAATCACAGATCTCAACTTGTTCTTCCAGTTAAGTTTAAGGAGGTGGCCTAGAACCAGCTACACAATGAAAGTGAAAAAAAGTGAAAGTCGTGACATTTGCCAAGTATGGTAACCCATACTCGGAATTGGTCCTCTGCATTTAACCCATCCAAGTGCACACAGCAGTGAGATGTGAACACACCATGAACACACACCCGGAGCAGTAGGCAGCTATATATCCAGCTCCCAGGGAGCAACTCTGGCTTCCGTGCCTTGCTCAAGGGAACTTCAGCATTGGGTATTGAGGGTGGAAGAGAGTGCTGTTCATTCACTCCCCCCACATACAACTCCTGACCAAGACTCGAACCGGTGACCTTCGGGTAACTAGTCTCTCTAACCACTAGGCCACAGCTGCCCCACTCAATGACATGGGTTATGTGGGGATGGAACGAGTTCTAGACTTAGCAAAGAGCAGATTCTACTGGCCTTTTATGAAGAAGGAGATCGAGTACTATGTCACCCAGCACCTGCCATTGCGTGAAGCAAAAGAAACCAATGGTGAAGATCAGAGCCCCGATGGGAAGTCTTACTTCAAGTTGCCCACTGGATTTCATGTCCACTGACTTCCTGAAACTGGAGTGGAGATGTGGTGGATACAAATATATTCTGATCATGGTGGACCATTTTACCACATTCGCCCAGGTGTACCCGACAAGAGACAAGTCGGTAAGGACGGCAGCTGAGAGAATATTTAATGACTATATCCCAAGATTTGGTTACCCTTGTCGGCTTCATCATGACAAAGGTCGTGAATTCGAGAACCAGCTCTTTGCGAATTTGCAGCGGTTGACGGCTGTCAGCCCCAATCAAATCCAGCAGAACGCTTCATTTGCACCCTGCTACAAATGTTGAGGACACTGGAAGAGAAAGAAAAAGACATTTGGAAAGACCACCTGCCAAAGCTAGTGCACACTTGCAATTGCACTAAGCATGAGGTGACAGGGTTCTCTCCATACTTCCTCCTGTATGGACATCACCCTCTTTTGCCCATCGACTTGTTGTTTGGTCGAAGATCAGAGGATGATCAATACTCACCTCAAAAGTATGCAGAGAAGTGGGCCCAACATATGGCTGATGCTTATAAACTAGCTGCGGACAACCGTAAACAAGTGAGTGTGCGGAATAAGAAATACTATAACCAGCACATTCGTGGTGTTGTGCTGCAACCCGGAGATCGAGTTCTGGTTTGGAACCTAAGTGAACGAGGGGGGCCTGGACAGTTGAGGTCATATTGGGAGAGAACTGTGCATGTGAGCAGACATCTAAGGAGAGAAGGACTATACCTGACACTTATGAAAGAGAAGATCGGAGATGGAGAAAGGGTGAGGATAGAGGAAGAAGTAGAATAAGTAGAGGAAGAATACTTACCTGAGTTGGTGGAAACTCACTTATCAACTGACTTACCTGCTACCCTTGAACCTGAGGTGATGGAGGATGAGAGGAGGATGAGAAGGGAGAGATGGTATCTGTGGATGGAGGTAGACAAATGGTGAGGTCAGTGGGAAAAGCTGCCGAAAATAGATATGTGAGAAGATCCAGCAGAGAAAAATAAAACACACACAGATCTTTACTTACCCTTCATTGGGTCAGCCCAATTATGAACTGAGATTGGGCTTGCTCAATTTATGCCAACACAGCAGTTACCATATTACCGTAATGGGGTACAGGGACCATTATATGTGACTTGTGCTTTTGTCCCTACTACATTTCTGTCCCATCTTACTTTATCATCTTATACTGCCTTTTGTGGTAGTGAATTAGTATCTACAAGAAAACAGAATTAAGACACTTACACAGACATGAACGTGAACACTGAAAACACTTACAAATTACACCTTCACACAGAATTCTTGAAGTTGGTTGCAGTGTAAGTAGAATGTTTGTGTTATTGTGAAAACTGTTTATAAGAGTTCAGGGGTCAGTTATGTTTGGAGCCATTTATTTTGCCAGGGATTTTTTTTTTCTTCTGTTTGATTATTTTGTTAGACTTAATGTTTTTAAAATTGCTGTTATTAGGTTTAATTATGATGTGTAGTAATCTCAGTGGACAGTAAGGGGAGATGCTGTGCTGATTAGGGACTGGAGTTGCGTCCCAAAGTTAAGTGCATGGACTCTGGAGTGCGCATTTGAAGTGCAAATGCATCACAGCAGTGCAACGAAGGCTGTCCCAAATGTGTTGGTCTTCGAAAGTGCAGATGTGAAGTGTGATTCGTGTCACAGCATCACAATGTAAGCTGTCCCAAAGTCAGAATGCTCCCTCCGAAGATCGCATTTTAAGGCCGATCGCGTCACCATGGAGTGACGATTGGTCTTGTCTTTTGCAAACACAGGCCACATTCTGGGACCAGTTGCGGATCTAGAGATTTTTTCCTGGGGTGACAAAGGGGTGTTTAAATTAAATTTTGCCACCCCAGGAAAAAATCTCTAGATCCGCAACTGGTCCCAGAATGTGGCCTGTGTGTACAAAAGACAAGACCAATCCTGGAAAGGTTGTGTCATAGTGACAATGTAGTTGACACTTTGAGCAGGTGATTTAAATGCAGAGATAAAAAATAAATAAATGAAATAAAATAATTAATTTAATTAATTAAAAATTTCCACAAACTGGACTGAAGCAGAGACAAGGGAACTTGATGCGAGAGTGTATGATCAAATAAAAGAATGCAGGAGTGTGCTTTCTCGAGAGAAAATCACAGATTTTTTTGGAATTATCTGCGGATCTAGAGATTTTTTCCTGGGGTGGCAAAGGGGTGGCATGAGGTTTCAGGAGGGAGGCCAATAGGCCATGGGCATTATTCATAATTTAAAATGCTACGGTTTTCATTTAATGTGTTTTGTTCTTTACACTACAGTCCATGTGAGTCAAACGTGCAGTGCTTGTGCATTACCAGCTTATGACACCGCTTAGATATGTCAGTTAAATTTGGCATGTCGACCATTTTTCATAAAAATTGGATATTCATAGATGCTGGGAAAGTCGATGCATGCCAATTTTGTGACAGCAGTAGTTTAAACACACACAAAGAGGTAGACTAACATTAGACCCTTATCTGACCTGGCGATCATATAAATTTTCAATGAGACTGCAAAGTATTGTGGATGTAAATAACGTAACAATGTGGTTGTCGCAGGGTTAAAGGCCATGTTGCAGTTCGATTAATGGGTACATAAATCACTCAAGATATGTACATCATTTTTAAAATGTCTCAAAAATGGGCTTAAAGACCTATTTTTTAAGTTTTGGGTATTAACGTTTTTTTTACACAACTCGGCGATGACGTCATGTTGGGGAGAGTGAGGAAAGGTAGCCCCAATCTAGTATGATGCTGCGTTCCAGGCAACCCGTAACCAGTGTTTTTCCAACCATAAACCCGTGAAAGTGCACTGGAACGGCAATCAAATCCGTGACTTCCCACCCGTGAACTCGTGTCTCATACTAGATCGATGTACTCCGAGTTCAGAGGTCACACAGCACGCAAAACAACGATGACAGCCCCTACGAATAATACTGCCTACGGATGCTGTGTTTATGCAAGTGGTACATGTTGAAAAAACTATTTTAGGTCAATGCAACGTTGCAATAAAATAAATAATCTAGTTACAATTCCTTGTGCTCAGAAAGTTTGGCGTAACTTGCCTGGAATGGTACAAAGTCGTTAGTAGTGGTATGAAATAGTGATTACGAGCTCAAAAACCTGCCTTGAACGCAGCATCAGAACTATAGCGACTGACTGGGATAAGGAAGAGATGGCGAGAGCAAACATGTATGATGGCCCGCAGCTGTGTAATTTCAAACGAGCCAGCCGTGAGAGGTCAAATGAGGAATTGCCAAGAACTGATGTCCGTCAAAGCCTATGCATGGTCCGAGGAGAATGAGTGGAGAGTTGAAGTGTCCTGGTGAGTTGCTATCATTTAGCATCGCAGCAATGAGCAATGGAGCTAGTTTACGAACAGCAGTGCGCAATAACGACACACACACATGACACACCGACAAAGCACTCAATGGACAAGAACTTCCCCGGATCACTCATGCCACCGAAAGTATCACCCTCATCACTTCTGGAAATCACACTGAAACCCTCTCATTTTTCCTCATGGACTCACCACTTGCACCAGTGGTTTTGGGACACCCGTGGCTCTTTAAACACAACCCCCGGGTCGACTGGTGCACTAACACAATTTCACAATAACCCTAGGGTTAGCAGTCAAACTCTCTAACCACTAGGCCACGACTAGTGGGGATGTAAACTTTTGACCTCAACTTTAGTTAACCTTACAGTAATTGTTTTGGTTGCACACCTGTGTATCAGTAAAACTCCTCCAGATCTTCTCTTCTGAAACAAATGACTCCATCGTCTGTTTGCAGAGCTGTGAGTGTCCTGCCGAACCGTGTTCTGGGCAGCACCTAACGACTCGATTGAGGAGAACGAGATCCAGAGACACACGCTTCCTGGCTAGCTGTGCTCATGATCAGCTTGTCAAGTTCTGGACATCTCCAGCTAGAGTTGGGGTACTCGAACTTGGACTCGGACTCGAGTCCAATTTTGAATGAACTCGGACTTGTCACGCACTCGGGTGAATTTGTACTCGGACTTGACACGGACTTGAACATTTTGGACTCGGAAAATATTCAGAGTACAGTCGAGTCCACGTCATGTGTAACAATAAAACCAGCATAAAATTGAAATGATAAATTAATGAATGTCTCCCCTTCTGTCATTTTACTGCACCACACCGGCAGGCAGAAGTCTCATGCTTGCAGACGAAACACACGCACCACTCACTGGATATCAATGTGGATTAGTGATGGGAAGTTCGATTCTTTTCCGCGAACCGGTTCTTTCGGACGGTTTGATTCAATAAACCGGTTGAAAAAAAAAACAGTTCACCGGATACATAATCCATTGCGATGTATTTGTTATTAAATGAACTTACGTTTCGTCAGATTGCCCTTCATTCAAGCCCTCGGTTTACCCGCACTCATTACATTAGCACAAAATCAGTTCAGAATCAATCACCAAAAGAATCAGTTCGGTTCAGACGCGCTGTGAGTCATTCGGGTTCATGCTGAATCACGAATGCGCAGTATCATCAGCTCCTCGGTTCTCGAATCGGATGCGTCCGAAAGAAACGGTTTTCGGTTCAGTTTATTGATGATCTGAAAACTGATACAACCGGTTCTTGACTCGAGAACGAGAATCGCTCAAAACCCGGGTAGGAAAATCTGACAGGGTAGGATAAAATGTCAGGACACCGGCACATGCTGCAGTTCAGTATCATCAGCTGCTCTACTCGTGTTCTGTTTACTACAAACTCACAGTTTGTGAATCTGTCATCATTAACTATAAATACAGTACAGATATTTCATAAATCATCCCTTATTCATATTTTCACATTTAGAGTCTTAATTATTGTCCAACTTCCCTGAAAACCCCTTTGGCCCATACATAATCTACAATATACGGATTAGAAACATGAAGCCCCTATCTTAAAAAAAAAAAAACACACATATATATATATATATATATATATATATATATATATATATATATATATATATATATATATACATATTTTTTTTTTATAGTTTATCACACTTTCCGATGTTTAACAAAATACTTGAAAAATTACACGCATGCGCAGTATCATCAGTTCATCGGTTCTCAAATCGGACGCCTCCGAAAGAAACGGTTTTCGGTTCAGTTTACTGGTGATCCGAAAACCGATGCAACCGACTACCAGAGACAGCAGCAGCAATCAACGGATGCTGCACAGCTCAGCATTGCAGGATTTGCAAGACCAGAACTGACCAAACAAGCAATGCAACTTTATGATGCAAGTTCTCCAAGACAACAAGAAATTCATAATGTCATCATTAAGGATCTCCTCATTGGCTGCACTTTACCTAGGTCAAATGTGGGGGAGAGGCATTAAATAACTGAAATGTCATCTTTAACTGGAGGACAATATAGTGTGATACAATAATAAAATAGGTTCATTTGTATTTCCATGCACTTGTAATACAATAAAACCTTTGAAAACTTTTTTGATAGGAAACTAGTTCTGTTGACATAAAATAAAAATGTTCAATGGCAATGACTAGATGTAACAGTGGTATTTTTTTATTACATTTTTATATTGCCATTGGTTTAATGGGTTGAAAGGTTAAAATATTAATATAATGTAAAAATGTACAATTCCAATTTATAATCTTTTTTAAATTAATTACTTTCTGGACTCGGGCGGACTCGACTCGGACTCGGCCTTTAAGAACTCGGACTTGAGTCCAACTCGGCCCCTTTTGGACTCGGACTCGGACTTGGACTCGATGTTTGTGGACTTGGTCTTGACTCGTACTCGACAAAGGTGGACTCGGACCCAACTCTATCTCCAGCTTCCCAGACAACAGACTCAGCAAAAGACAGACACCTCAAAGCAATGAGCAACAAAACTTTCGATACAAGACAGGATTTCTTCACCGGATTTTTAGACTCGACTGAAGAAAAAGAGTAAAAAACAGGAAGAAGAAGAAGACGACAGTGACAGTGGAAGCAATGGAAAATAATTTTTTGCAACAACTCTTGCAAAATTTGGGTTGTCATTTGTATATTTCGTGTCTATTTTCTAAATCAGTTATGTATTTGTATGATATATAATTTTAGAATCCATGCTGTCATATTATTTGTTTATAATAAATCTCAACACAAAAGCAGGCATTTCTTGGGTAAAGAATATAATAAAATTCATGTTCATATTAAACACATAGTATTTGAAACAAAGCTTTATTTTTTCATTTTTTATTTTTATTTCAAGCAAATGGTGTGACAACAGAAGAATACATATAATAATAATAATAATAATAATAATAATAATAACTTATGCTTGAAATGGAGTGGGGAGAAGTAAAACTTATTGAACCCCACCCCAGTCTGTCAAAGTATGTATACAAACAAAATAGCTGCTGCTTTCTTCAATTATCTCAAAGAACAAAATAAATATATATATATATATATATATATATATATAAAATAAATAATATTAATAATAGTACCTCATTAAGAAATTATAGTTGCATATGTGCAAAACCACACATACATACTATACATATTCATAATATACAGATATGACCTCAGGTAACAAAGATTATCAAATACCACCAAAGGTAAACGGAGTACCACAAGGATACATAACAATGATGAACTGCTACCAACATGGTAGACGGAACACCATAAGTTAAATACACATGGTAAATAACAACTAATCCAACACTCCACACATTAATACAATCAAACCCCATTATCATTGTAACGGGACCAGACCTTTTGTTTGTAAAGACGTTTGAAAAGGTGAATGCTTCGACATTCCTTTAATTTAAGCCCCAAATTATTCCACAATTAACCCCACATACAGACATAGAAAACGTCCTCCTGCTGGACCCCACCATTAGGACCACAAAGTTTCCAGATCCTCTCAAACTGTACGACTGCTCTTTATGAGAAAACATATTTTGTTCACAGGTAATAAATAGTGATACTTAAACATGAACTGTGCATGCTTTATGTTTTGCTTTTTATTTGCGCACATCAGTCGTCCGTGAGGTTTTGTTTATTTTGTGATTATTAAAGTTTCATTTTGATTGTGCGCCGGTTCCCGCTTCCCGCTTCCTTCTTCTCGATCAATATGGAGATTTTATTATTACAGTGGTGCCGAAACCCGGGAGAAGGAGGGACGCGCTGCTGAAGATCCCTCGCCGCTGTGGTGAATCCGCGGTGCCCTCGAGCTGGCGAGGAGTGTGCCGCCATGGACGCTAGAGGCGGTGGGATGGAGTGAGTTGCCGGGGACGGGCGAGCTCACTGCCGGCCGCCTGCGATGTGGAGGGGCGGCTGCCGTCTGTGAGGGAGCGGAGGAGTCGGCGCCGTTCGCCAGGGGGCCGGAGCCTGCTGCCATCCGCTGGAACGCGGAGGAGCAGGGAACGGGGGACTCCTGTCGGCTGCCCAAAACCGAAGGAGCCGTCACCGTCCACCGGGCGGCGGAGGAGTGTCGTGCCGTCCGCCGAGGGCCGTCCAGTGCCACCGCCAGGCACCGCAGAGGAGATCACCCAGCTGGTGGAGGGCCGAGCAGCAGTGCGTCTGGGAACCAGAATTTTTATTTTTTTTCCTCTCTCCCCTCTCTCGTCTCTGTCGCTCCTCCTTCCATCTCCTTTTCTCTCGCCTCGTCTGTCCTACCCCCAGGTTCCCGCAGGTCCCCGTGAGCAGTCCCCCCCAGAGGGAGGGGCTGGGAGTAGAGCGCAGTCTCGAGGGTACCCCCCGGCCTGCGAGGGGTGATGGGGGTATGTGGCGAGTGGGGCGGGGCCGAGGGACATGGGAACGAGGAGTGAGGCCAGGTGTAGTGATTGGAGATGAGCTACACCTGCGACCCACCGCCAGTCTCGAGTCCCACGTAGGAGATGGAAGGATATAAAACTGGAGCGACAATAGTGAAGGACGAGAGAGGACGAAGCCTGGGCTATATTTTATGTTTTGCTTTTTATTTGCGCACATCAGTTGTCCGTGAGGTTTTGTTTATTTTGTGATTATTAAAGTTTAATTTTGATTGTGCGCCAGTTCCCGCCTCCTTCTTCCCGATGAATATGGAGATTTTATTATTACAATATGTTTAACTCTACTAATTATAGCGAGGCTTTTAGAGACTTTAGTAACTATATGTCCGATGTGGGCATTCCAACTTAACTTATGGTCTATCATTACACCAAAAAATTTATTTCCTGAACATTTTCAATGTGTACTCCATCTATCTCAACCAGTTTCTGTGAATTGGCTTGATACTTTCCAAAAAACATCACTTTAGATTTATCTATGTTTAAGGATAATTTATTACTTTCTATCCATTTTTTAAATTTACTTAATTCTTTATTTACAACGCTGATTAGCCACTCCAAATTGTCGTCACTATAGAAAATGTTTGTATCATCAGCAAACAATACACATTTAACCAATTGAGAAACATAAAAAATATCATTAATATACATATTAAATAATTTGCGGCCAAGTGCTAACCCCTGGGGGACACCACAAGCAATGTCAAGACATTCAGAAGAGAGCTCACCCATTTGGACATACTGTACTGTAACTTCTCAACCATTTCCCAGCCACCCCCAGTATTCCAAATCGTTCTAATTTCTTAAGTAGTATTTCATGGTTGATGGTATCAAATGCTCATATGCTTATATGCTTTTTTGAGATCAATAAAAATTCCTATTGCAATTGTTTTTATTTGTTAATGCCTTCGATATTTCTTCTGTGGCATCAATTATGGCCATTGAAGTGGATCTATTGGGTCTGAACCCAAATTGTCCTTCATTAATTAGCTTATGCTTATGTATGAAGTTTTCTAACCATTTGTCAAAAACTTTTTCAGGGATTTTTGAAAACTGGGGAAGTATTGAAATGGGTCTGTAATTAGTGAAGTGATTCCTTTTTCAATTTTTGAACAATGGTATGACCTTAGCAATTTTCATTTTTCTTGGGACACAGCCGTTTTTAAGTGACAGGTTACAGATATGTGTTAGAGGCTTTATGATACTTTTAATTGTCTTTTTTATTAATACCATATTGATTGAGTGACAGTCTGCAGATAACTTATTTGATTTTTGAACAATATTCGTTATTTCACACTCACTGACAGAAGAGCAGGGGTGGTAAAAGTACTCAAAAGTCATACTCAAGTAAAAGTAGATGTATCTAAATAAAAAATTACTCCAGTAAAAGTAGAAAGTCCTCCATTCAAACTTCACTTGAGTAAAAGTACAAAAGTATCCGATTTAAAACATACTTAAGTACCGTAAGTAAAAAGTTAATGTTCAAATTAACTTTAAATATCAATAATTAAGCAGATCAGTTGTTTTGGGAGTGATATGCAATGTTTTAATTGAACAAATAATGAGATCAGATACTGCAATTAAGAATTTGTTAGATTTACAATCAAAAGAGAAAAATGAAGCACCTTATCGCAGTAGGGGTTGAACTTTCAATAGACATGTGTTAGCTAACTTGACTAACGTTAGCTTGCTATTTACAAGGCACGTTTCAATATGAAATCACTTGGCTAGCAATAGTAACAACATTAACGTCAACTCACCTCAATATGTTTTCTCAGATTCGAGGGTGCCATTGTGAAGTGACATCACTGACTGGAATTTTACACAGTGATGTCACAGATCCAACTAATCGATAATTAATTTTTTCTTGATTATTTACCTTATCGATTAGTTGTTGCAGCCCTAAAAAATATATTATTTGTCTACACAACTATTTCTCATTTAGAAATAAATTAAGTAAGTCACATTTGAGCTTGGCAGGATTTGTTGTGAAAACCTGGCAACCCTGATCTGAATGCACATGCTGGAGATATACTTCTAATTTCAGGAGCGTCTTTACTGATGAGATGCTCATGAAAATCGCATTCGATTTTTTGTACAGCCCTACTGAAATTTAATTCACCCGTGGCAGGCAAAGAAAACATTTCAGCCGATAAGAATCTCCCTTGACTTCAGTGAATTCCAACATATCCTAAAGATATGGCCATGGGTGATCCCTGTCGGGAATCTCGGGATCACCTGTTTCAGCAGTCATCTTCCACCTCAAACTAACTGCTGCGTGAGCGTATGTTTGCAAAGAACTCGCGAAGTTGCCCGTTCTTTTTTTTTTTCAAAAGAAAACCACATTTTTAATTGGTTTGTAAAATCAGTGTAATAAATACTTGGAGAGGGCATGGGGAAATGTATCGGAGTAAAAAGTAAACTTTGTCTTTAATATAGTAGTGGAGTAAAAGTGAAAGTAGATGCAAATAAAATGTAGTCAAGTAAAGTACAGATCCCCGAAAAAAATACTTAAGTAAAGTAACAAAGTATTTTTACTTCGTTACTTACCACCACTGCAGAAGAGAGGGAAATAGGATGGTCGTTTCTTTCAGAATTCAGCTCCAATTCTTGGTTTGGAATATTGGCTGCTAAATCAGGGCCAACGTTTACCAAAAAATATTGAAATCATTTACTAATTCATTCATGTCATACAGTAGTTTTCTCCATTAGAGTCAATAAAATATTCTGGAAAATCCGTTTTATTATATCCTTGCTTAATGGGTGCCCAGGTTTATTTATCATGTTAGATTTATTAGCAAGTAATAATTTTTCATAACATTGTTTTTCCACCATTCTCATTATAGCTGTCATTTAATTTTTGTACAGCTTGTATCTATCCTCAGCTTCTTTGGTTTTTGATTTAACAAACAATTTATAAAGATTGTTTTTCTTCTGGCATGCATTCTACAGGCATTTGGAAATGCAAGGGCATTTTATCTAATTTTTTTTTTCTTTTTTCGGTTTACTAAGTACTCTGATGGGACAGTGCTTGTTGTACAAGGAAGTAAATATTTCTATAAAATTATTGTAAGCCACATCAGTCTGCATCTTTCCATAAATAGTGTTCCAATCTTGTGACCTTAATTATTCATTAAACCCATTAATAGCTTCCTCAATTCGTACTCGTCTATGATTCACATTGGTCTATCAACAAATTCACAGGTAGGTTTGTGTTTGTTTGAGTTCAAAAGGTCAATATTTAAATTACCACATTTAAATAAGGGCTTATTTATTACTTCAGAAAACAATTTCACCATCCATTCATTGAATAAGTCTACGCTTGATCCAGGTGACCTATAGACACAACTTATGATAATATTCTTTTGATTTTCATTTTGATATGAACAGTTACGATAGTTATACATTCCATTACATTATCAAGTGCTTATGACAAACTATTTACTATTGAAAAGTGTATTGTTTTGTGGATGTACAATGCTACACCACCACCTGTTTTGTTTTGTCTATAGACATAGTTGAGATCATAGTCATTGATTTTAAGTTGGTTCCTTTGTCATCATTAAACCAAGTTTCGGATATTGCTATGACACTAAAAGGATGAACAAATGACTCTAAATAGTCACATATTTCACTTTAATTGGAGCACAAACTTCGACTTCAACTTTATACTGTGCATTAGTATAATACTTGCAATTAATATTAGCAGAAGAAAGAAAATTGTTATCCGGGTCAATGTCTGTCTCTGTGTCATGATTGTTGTATTCTGTATATCTAAACATATTCAGGTCCAGCAGTTGGAGTTCATGGATTCTCTGCAATAGTTCAGTATTATTGTTCTTTGGATTGGACATAATGTATAGTTATCATGGTTCAACTGTAAATCAGAAGTTACCTTGATGTATTCACTGAGGCATATGCGCAGACTCTTTACATTCACTGATACTTGTCTAGTTCCTCCAAATGTCTCACGGTGAGAATCTTCTCTTCCTCCGCTGAGCAATTCAACTTGATAAAATATTTGCAGTTGATTACCCATGTGTTTTGTATTTTATGTTGTTTCTTGAGGTCTCTTGCCTTCCAGGCTATTTCGGCGTTCTTCTTTGTCAAGTGCTCGTTCAAGTAACACGATTTGTATTGTGTTTTATGTATTACTACTAAACCACTGACTTGTCTAGGAACCACTATACTAGGAACTACAATACATTTTTGCAATTAAGGTGCAACATTTCATTGTAATTAAATCTTGACACACACATGATGTTAACAGCTTATTAATTTAAACACATTTGAAAGCAAAACCCTTATTCAAGATCTTATATCAAGATCTCTGAGGAAACACTGAGAGCCAAGCTGAAGGGTCACTCGAGACTGACTGGAGTTGATGGGAAGTCTTTGGCTTGTTCAGGAAGAGTAACAAAAGCTGCCTTGTCAGGATCAATCATCAGAGCTTCTCCATTCTTGCTCTCATCTTTAATGAGAATAAGAAAAGCCTTGGCAACAGCATCAGCCCTGCGATAAAAACAAAATTACAACGTTTCTCAATTTTTATGTTAAATTCAAACCCTTGCTTTATCTGTTCCGTATCTCTCCCCTGATACGAAGGATTGTTAACTCACTCCAGACAGCCGCTGTCCTGCATCATTGTCTCTGCAATTCCCTTCAGTTGAAAGAAACCTCCGATATGCTCTTCTGAACTCAAGTTGGACAGAAGATTGGTCTTCACATACCACGGACAGAGAATGTTGATCCTCACCCCATAGTTAGACAGCTTGGAAACGGCCTGTTGATGAGCAATTTAAAAAAGTCAAAGATTTCCGACTTCCTCTCTTTCACAAAAAAAGCTGTAATGCTTGATATGGAAAATACATACTGCCATGGCACGACTGAATCCCACCACACCGTGTTTGGTTGCAGTGTAGATGGGCAACATCGGTAAAGGCCCCAAACCTGCAAAGATTCAGTTCTCATGATAACTGGAAATACTGCATCATTTACTTCATGTTGATACAAAAATATTCTCAGTGTTTTTTGGAGGTCCAGAGTAATGTCGGACCCCACTGACTTACACTGTAAGGACAAAAACAGTTGACATGAGGTAAATTAATAAATGATCAGAGATTTATATTTTTAGATGTAGTTTCAACTGAGTGTAGAAATTACTTATAGGTCTAAGTCTTCACAGTTACTCTTCATGAACTCGAGCTGCGTCGAAACGCTATGGGAAACGCCCTCTGCATGACCGTGCTCTGAATCACATGTGTAATCAGCCCAATGGAAAGCCGAGATGTCATAGGCAGGTGACGTCATTGACCAGGAAGCTTAAAAGCACGTGCGGCAGTGCCAGCATCAGCCTTCTGTCATTTCAGCACGCGCTCTGTGTATTGTCAGTCTCAATCTGTGTTGTGAGTCTTATTTGCTGTTGTCTGTCCTACAGAACCCCTGAATAAGCTCCAATATGCTGAAAGCTCAGTCTAAAAAGAAGCATAAGGGTGAGACCGAGTCACGTTTTTCTCTATGTGCAGCACAGTTGGCTCTCGAGGGGGCCGACTGCCTGTATTGCGTTCCTCGCGGTACTGGTCCCACTTCCGCCGAGGCGAAGCGGCGGCTACATTCGTGGGGATCTTTCTGCTGGAAGGAACGGACACGAGTGCGTGCCTATCTTCTTCCTCTCCCAACAGATCTGCCCAATCTCTGTGTTCGGAAGCCTGCACCGCGGCTACTTCCTACTTCCTCCCAGGGTGAAGGCTCGGCACTTAGCCTGTCTTCCTCTGAGGAGGTTGATGTAGAGAGCGTCAATGAGGTCTCACTCGCGCCCCTGTATGAGAATCTAGTCGAGGTGGTTACTCGTGCGGTAGCCCGGTTAAATAACGATTGGCCCGCCGACAGTCAGACCAAGCCGCAGCAAAGCAAGTTGGATGAATGCTTCCTGAGGTCAAGGACACCACCTCCATGTCGATGCCTGCCATTTTTTCCCAACCTACACACCTAGGTGTTGAGGTCGTGGGCTAAGCCATTCTCGATCCACCTCTTCATGCCTACTTCTGATTATTATTGAAATGTGGCAGGGCTGAGTGATCGCCGTTACAGTGCAATGCCCCGGGTTGAACAGACGCTTGTCAGCTATCTGTCCCCAGGTGCGGCATCATCCCTGAACGCTCCGGCACTGCCCTCCAAGCCACTGCGTACAATGTCAGCGCTGGTGGGCAAGTGGTACACGGCAGCAGGTCAAGCCAGTGCGTGTCTGCACACAATGTCTGTGTAACAGGCGTACTAGGCAGACCTGCTTAAGGAGCTTGATGAGGGAGAGGGGCTGAGCTCTGATAACATCATAAAGCTGAGGAGAACCGCTGATCTTGCTCTCCGTGCCACCAAGGAGACTGCCTGTGTCATTGGGTGGTCCGTGTCAGCTATGGTGGCAGTGGAGGGACATCTCTGGTTAACCTTGTCCAACATGAAGGATAAAGACAAGGTGTTTCTCCTCGATGCCCTGCTTGCGCCTTCTGGCCGGTTCAGCGATGCTGTCAAATCAATCATCAACTGGTACCAGGAGGCCCGTAGACAAGCGGCGACATTTCCTCCCTCGCCGCTCTCTAGCTCCAGGGTCTGCTGGGAGCAGCCCCCTCCATGTACTGGCTCCTTGCACAGGGAGGCGCAGAAACATGCACTCCCCCATGTACTCCCCCAAAGCAACGCTCTGGGCCAGCGACTTCCCAGCCTAAGCCGTATCTGATGGCCGTACTTCAGGTTAGTAGGTCCTCGGCCAAGAAATCCTGATGAGGGTTGGTCAGGACTGCAGAGGGTGGCCCCTGCTGGGGTAGAGCGGTGTTTATACGAATTACACGGTACCCATCTCTTCTCAGTGCCCTCGGGAAATTGATCTACCAACGCTGCCAGAATTCCAGGGTGCAGCGGCTTCCAACGAGCTGTTCTCAGTATCTTCCACCCACGAGCGTAGCTGAGTTGCTGGGAATGGTGCTCTACTTCAGGCAACGATTTAGATGCCTCAGTTAGACCAGAGGTCAGTCTTGACAGACTGACTCCCTTAGTAGATTATTTAACAGCATTTGAATGACTGCCAAATGTATCTCAATGGGTCCTGCATATGGTAGAAAGGCTATTGCATTCAGTTCGGCTCTTACTGCCGAAATTCAATGGGGTTATTCCGACGTTGGTCGGACCCCAGCAGGGTCTGGTTATGGAACAAGAAGTGAAGCTTGGTTTAAAGCTGGGTTAAAGACTGAATGCCAAGTGTTCTTTCTCCAGTTCAGAGAGCCACCTATCTAGGCATAGTGTGGGATTTGACCACGATGCAGGCACGTCTGTCTCCTGCTCATATCGAGTCGATCCTCATGTCAGTCAAGAGAGTCAAAGAAGGTCAGTCACTCACCGTCAAACAGTTTCAGAGACTGTTGGGTCTGAGGGCAGCTGCATCGAATGCGATACCGATTGGCCTGCTGTACATGAGACCCCTACAGTGGTGGCTCAAGACCAAGGGATTTTCCCAGAGGGGGAATCCAAGTTGAGCTATCAAGGTCATGCAATGATCCCTTCGTGCCTTAGACATGTGGAAGTAACCTTGGTTCTTGAATCAGGGCCCAGTGCCGTGAGCTCCCTGTCTTTGTGACAGTAGTAATGGATGTTTTCCTCACCAGCTAGGGTGCAATCATGAGTAGCCACCCTGCCTGTGGTCTGTGGAGTGATCACCATCTGACATGGCATATCAATTGTCTAGAGATACTGGCTGTGTATCAGTTGTACCAAATTCACTTACAGTTGTCTGTTGATGTTAAGATGATTCGAAAAATGTGCCAAAGCAATTGAAAATTGTAAAACTGTAATTATTTAATCTGTGTTTATTTTAAATAGAGATGGTATCAAACCTGCTATAGATGAAACATTGACAATGACTCCTCCATTCCCACCATTTTCCTTCTTCATATGTTCTAGAGCTAGATACGTTCCTCTGACCACTCCACCCTGAGATGAACACAAAACACCTTCAGCTGAAGCAGATGGAGAGATAGAGACAGATGGAGAGAGAGAGAGAGAGAGAGAGAGACACAAACACAGACACAAACACTGACAGACAGATACACACACACAAACACACACACACTGACAGACAGACACACAAACACACACACACACACACATTAACACAGACACAAACACTGACAGACAGACACACACAAACACACACACACACACACACATTAACACAGACACAAACACTGACGGACAGACTCATACCAGGTTGATTGCAATAGTTTTTTCCCAGTTCCTTTCATTGATGATCCCTGCATTGTTGCAAAAAATGTCTATGCGGCCAAATGTTTTAACAATTTTTTCAAAAACTCCTGTAAGGGACAACATGAAAGCATTCAGAGCATACCCACAATCTCATTTACTGCTCTTATAAAGTGACTTGAGTAATAGCAGCATTGTGATACTGTAATTCATATCAGTCTGAGCATCATGTAATCATTCCCAGACAATAAAACCTCTCTTAAATGTTAAAAAACCTTTAAAATCTTCCTCTGATGTGACGTCGGCTGAGTAAAATTCAGTCCTGCCCCGTCCATACTCCTGATCAAGTGTGCTCTTCAGTTCATTTCCCAGCGATGTATTCACATCGATTAAAGCCACCTGTAATCAAATGAATCTGTGAGCGCTATTACAGTACAGGACTCTGAGATTCAGAAGTCTACAGTAAAGCAGAGCAAGTGACTATTGTGTCCCTCACACATTTTGATTTCATCTTTTTTATTATAATATATGTTTGTGTGTGTACGTTTGTATATAAACATATATATTTTAATATAAGCATATGTTTCTATTTATTCTCTCAATGTATATTTTACATTTAAATAGTCAGAATATGAATTTAAAAACAGGGCATCTGAAGAAATAACTCATTTACAAATAAGCACCTTGAAGTTAAGACTTTGTAATGACTGACTATGATGATAATGAACTTTACTCTTCAGGCGTTTGAACATAATAGAATCAAATTTGATGACCAGTTCCATTCTTTGAAACACTTTTCAACTTTGACACAATCTAACGCCCATCTTTCTAATCGATGCCAGTAAAAAAAGGAAAAAGAATTAGATATAAATTTTAATTAAGATAAATGAAAAATACAGCAAACAGGGGATGTACCCCGGACTTTCCGAATGTCTCAGGTTACGTATGTAACCATGGTTCCCTGAAAATAGGGAACAAGACGCTGCATCCTCTAGAGGGTGCTACAGGAACGCTGTCTGAAGCGTTGACCGGTGTCTGAAGCATGAATGAAATAATGACAATGAACCTGACATTGGCAGGTGGAAACTTATGACGTCAGTAAATGAGCTAAATAATAAATATGGAGATATGGAGAACAGAGGCTTCAGCAGAATGACTCTCTTAAATGAGAGGAAACTTCCAAACTCAATCCTAGATTGAGCTCTTAAGAGTGGAGGCCTCAGCATAACGACTCTCTAAAACGTGAGGAGACCTAGCCACACTCAGTGTCAAAGGCAGTAAGTGAGGCTCAAATTAGAAGAGCCTACACTCCTATTACTGCCTAGGTGGAGCTCTGGGGAGCAGAAGCTTCAGCAGGATGTCTCTCTGAAACGAGAGGAAGCCTAACATGCTTGCCCTAGTAGGGGAGCTCTTAAGAGTGGAGGCCTCAGCATAACAGCTCTCTAAACCGAGAGGAGGTCTGACAACACTTAGTGCTAAATAAAGTCATTGAGGCTCATAAAAAAAGGAGCCTACATTCTTCAGTACTCTCTAGCAGAGATCTGGAGATCTGAGGCTTCAGCAGAAAGACACTCCTAACAGAGAGGAAGTCAACAGGAGCACCCTGCTCACCATAGCCCTCCATGCTGAGGGGAGCGATGCTTCAAAGTGTGTTAGTAGAGACACATTGGTTGAGTGGAGCCCAAGGAACCAGGGTCTAACCAGTGCGCAGAGTCTTGCATGCGCACTGAACACTTATGTGTATTTCAGGAAGTACACAGATGCTCAGTGGGTGTACTTAACTTCCTAAGCAATGCCTCGGGGAGCGGAGGCTTCAGCAGGATGGATCTCTAAATGAGAGGGTACCTACCCTGCTCAACCCTGGTAGGGGAGCTCGTAACAACTCTCTAAACGAGAGGAGACCTGGCTTCACTCAGTGCCGGAGGCAGTTAACGAGGCTCAAAGAAGAGCCTCAGGAACTTTTTCCCCCCAGACCTGTTGCTTTCTGCGTTTCCACCGTGGTGTAAAGTACCGGGAAGATTAGGCATATAGACTGGTGACGTAGGTCTGCACGTGTTTCTCAGTACAAAGTACGCTGAATTTGGGCGAGCATCCTCGGTAGATCAAACTTTGTGCATTCAACTCAGGAGTGTGATGTCTGCGACGACGCAAATCTGGTAATTCTGCAAACAGCAGCATACTTGATAACTTCAGTCAGCTGACCATGGCTACTGCAATTTTCCTCTCTGTATATTTACAATAAAACGAAATATGATATCAAATACCACTGCCTCCTTTCGTTTTCTTTTAAACATAATAACAGCTGCAGAAATATACTTATTTCAGGGATATGTGTATATATACAGCCATTACAATGATATATAAATTTGTCTTTTTTATTTTCATTTTGACATATAGATAAATTTAATACAGACCAAAGATTACCTGTTAGATTTACCCAAAACGAATTATATGTTATGTTTAACCACTAAAGAGACATCAGAGCCAGCAGCACATATCAGAAGGTCTAGCCGAGGTGAGGCTGCTTCTCGGTGGATACATGAGGACTGATCGCGTGGAGTTCACCGTTTCAGAGATCGGCGAAACACATTTTTAAATAGGCGCTGTCTATATAAATAAACCACAGATTTGAGTTTTAAACAAGTACATTCTCACCTGAAATACTTTTAAAATTACATTTCATGATAGGGGTGCTCCGATCACGATCGGCCGATCGTTATGCGCATCTCGTCAGTAAAGCCGGTTTTAAACATCAAAATCATAATGCTAAATAAATATCTTAAATAATATAACTGAACATATAGGCGATCTGATCATTAAATATCTTGAAAAACACATTATTACACATTATTATTATTGTAAGACACATAACTGATTTGGAAAGCTGAGACATTAAAAGTGGGTCTATCAAAAGTACAAATCTTATTACTATTGGGTGGCTGGCACACTACAAATAACGAATGCAATGGAAGATATGAAATATTATTTCCAAGCATACTGTCCCCACGAGTATGCCACATGGTATGATTTATGCTAATAACCTCACATATATTTATAGTGTATTTAAACAACCTGATGACCTCTCTCCCAGGCCAAGGCTTCATTCATTAGAAATGGGTGTATGGCAGCATCTTAGATGTATTTTACAACTAAAAAAAAACATAAAATAAGAGAGCTACAGCGCCCCCCAAAGGAATGTCGATTTGGTGTGTGAACTGATGTTAAGATAAAAATTTCCTGTTCAGTCTGTTAATAAATATCATATTCTTGATATTAAGATGTTTCCGCGAGTCCTTAAAATTGACTCTTCCTCATCCCAGTTAGATGCTGCGGCCGCTCGGACACAACAGTATTCAAATCAAACCCGGTGGTCTGCACCTTCTCCCATCGCTCTCAATCCGTGACATTTACATGTGCAATAAAGGCTATATTCTCATAATAATATTACTTTTTTTTCTATTCTTTAAATCCTATAAACAATTAGACTTTGTTCTCGTAGTATTTAGACTTCTCGTAGTATTTAGACTTTATTCTCGAGGTATTTCAAGTTTATTCTCTTAATATTTCAAGGTTATTCTAAAATTATTTAGACTTTATTCTCGTAGTTTTTCGAATTCATTCTCGAAACATTTCGACTTAATTCTCATAATATTTCGACTTTATTCTCAAAACATTTCAACTTTTTTTTTTGTAATATTTTGACTTTATTCTCGAAGTATTTCGATTTTATTCTCAAAGTATATTTACATTATTCTCAAAGTATTTCAACTTTATTCTCGAAGTATCTTGACTTTATTCTCAAAGTATTTCGACTTTATTCTCAAAGTATCTTGACTTTATTCTCAAAGTATTTCGACTTTATTCTCAAAGTATCTTGACTTTATTCTCATAATATTTCGACTTTATTCTCAAAACATTTCAACTTTTTTCTTGTAATATTTTGACTTTATTCTCAAAGTATTTCGATTTTATTCTCAAAGTATATTTACATTATTCTCAAAGTATTTCGACTTTATTCCAAAAGTATTTCGACTTTATTCTCGTAATATTTTGACTTTATTCTCAAAGTATTTTGATTTTATTCTCAAAGTATATTTACATTATTCTCAAAGTATTTCGACTTTATTCCAAAAGTATTTCGACTTTATTCTCGTAATATTTTGACTTTATTCTCAAAGTATTTCGATTTTATTCTCAAAGTATATTTACATTATTCTCAAAGTATTTCGACTTTATTCCAAAAGTATTTCGACTTTATTCTCGTAATATTTCGACTTTATTCTCGAAGTATCTTGACTTTATTCACAAAGTATTTCGACTTTATTCTCAAAACATTTCGACTTTATTCCAAAAGTATTTCGACTTTATTCTCGTAATATTTCGACTTTATTCTCGAAGTATCTTGACTTTATTCACAAAGTATTTCGACTTTATTCCAAAATTATTTCGACTTTATTCTCGTAATATTTTGACTTTATTCTCAAAGTATTTCGATTTTATTCTCAAAGTATATTTACATTATTCTCAAAGTATTTCGACTTTATTCCAAAAGTATTTCGACTTTATTCTCGTAATATTTCGACTTTATTCTCGAAGTATCTTGACTTTATTCACAAAGTATTTCGACTTTATTCTCAAAACATTTCGACTTTATTCTCAAAACATTTCGACTCTATTCTCAAAACATTTCGACTCTATTCTCAAAACATTGTGATTTTATTCTCATAATATTTCGAGTTTATTCTCAAAGTATATTTCGACTTTAATGTCCTAATCTTTTAATCAAATTTTTTTCAACATGGCACTAAAACGCAGTCATAGAGCTATACTGCATGCAGTAAAAAAAAGAAAAAAAGAAGTAATGTAACCACATTGGGAGATAGGACCAAGGAGTGTCGATCAAATGAGCACGAGTGAGGGCACGCAGCGTGTATCCATGGCAACGCTCAGCTGCTTAGTGACAGTGATTCCCTCAGACATTTACTTTTATATAGACATTATAGCTACCGTAACCAATGTGTATTATGCTTACATTTTACGAATACAACTTTACAATTGTTCAATTAAAATAAAGCTATTTTGCTTCATGCACGTACATGTCTAATTTCCTTGATTAGCCTAAAAGTGAATAAAATGAAATTCAGAGGACATAAAGCGAAAGTCCCTTAAACGTCCGAATGGCCGCTGCGTCCTGTGAACGTCCCCGTGAATGTCCGGGGGAGGGGGACCCTACACGCTGACGACCGGGGTACGTTCGTAGAGGCTATTTAGGGGACGTCCTGGGGACCTTTTGTGTTAGCTGAGAGGGTTTTCTAAAATATTAAACGTTACGAATAAGCCAGCATTAATTTTGTAATAATTTATTATACTTATCTGCATCACTTTTACAACGTTTCCTAGACGGTGTCAAACTATCTTATTGTGCGTGTGTGCGTGTGTGTGTGTGTGTGTATAGCGCGGCGCGTTGAAATCCTGACGCGAGACAAACGTACAGTAGGCTATATATATACACACATATATATATATATACACACATATATATATATATATATATATACACACATATATATATATATATATATATATATATATATATATATATATATATATATATATATATATATATTTTTTTTTTTACCTTTGCCCCGTTTTTCAGGAGTATTTCGACAAAGCTTCTGCCCAAACCCTGAGCTGCTCCGGTCACCACAGCCACTTTCTCCTTCAGATCCATCACAACACACACCTGTCACAGTAACCAGAAGACACAGCAGCACTAACGGTGTCTAAAGACGATCTGTTGAATAACTAACACAGTTACCAGAACAGAGACAAGAGGCTTGGGTGAGTGGGAGGACCCAGCCAGCTGATGAACAACCTTCAAAGTTGAAATATGGTTGAAATAAGGTCAGCTGTTGTTCTAACGTTGAAACATGTTTAGTGCTTGTAACACTTAATTACCACTTGTTAATGAACATATTTTATTTTATAAGATATGTATGTTGAATCAACTTAATGTCTCCAACAGCATACAAGATAAATGTCTGACTTTATAATTAACTATATTAAATTATTTAAGATTATTATTATTAGTATTATTTTAATAGCATTTTACAATATTTTAAATCTGAAGCTATATGTTAAATATTGTCATTATTAGCAACAATAATTTCGCTGCTTTATCACGCTGAAACAGCGTTCTTATTGGTTGTTTTACTATATTTATTTGATCATGATTGTTTAATCTGGCTGTCGTCCAGGAAACTGGACAATGAAACGAATCCCGCCTTCTTAAATTTGAAAATATGACCGTTATTATCGTCTTTCTGTGAGTGAGGCAGCTGTGAGCTGCTGCTCTAGTATATGCCGCTACATACACAGTAGGTAATTAAAGAAACTCAAGTCTGTGATGCTAGTTACATTAATGTCCCGCTAGAGGGCAGTGTTCTGTTGTGGATGTGTAGAAGTTGTTGCATCCTGTCGGTGTGTGTTCTAGTGCGGTATTAAAGCTGATCGTCAGTCACAGTGCTCTCCTCTGATGTTTTATATATGAACAAACCCACATAAGCAAGGACATGATAGCTGCTTGTTGTAACTGCTCGGTCAGTCTCAAATTATTTAATATTTGCCTGTTAATTTTTATTTTGATCAAATTTGAGTCATGACATGTCAATGGAGAACAAAACTGTGAACATGGTCAGATGTGTTCTGCGAGGTCCTGCAAACATGCTGGCAAAATGGGGTAAGAAAATCGTTATCTTTATTATCTTTTGAAAATAGTAAAGTTTAACGTTACCAGAGTTTACAAATGGGTAAAAATGTAAACTGAAGAAGATAAATAGCCTACCTGTGTGTGTATTTGTGTATTGCTTTATCACAGATGCTCAGATGCTCATCTGATGTTGTGTTGCTGGTAAGTTATGTGTCAGTGTCGGTTTTTTTAGAGATTTTTCAACATTTTCCTGATAGGAATCCAATGCATTAGGTGTGTTATATACATATAATTTTTTTTATAATAGTCTCAAAGATAACATGTATCTGAAATATATAAGTGAAAATGTCGGTACAATTTAATTGAATTAAGATTGTTTAAAGCAGTTGTTCTCAAAGTGTCAGGTTTTCTCTGGTACGCAAAAAACAAAATAGTTGATTCAACTTAAAATAATTTGTAACCTGGCTGCCTTAAAAAAATTTGTTCAATAAGTTAAAAAACATTTGTTGTTTACACATATATTGGAGTTATTAGTATAGTTGGGGTAACAAAGGTGAAGCTGAATCAACTTTATATTTTGTGTAACCAACATTTTTTAAGTTACCCCAAATAGACGAGAACGTTGTGCTAACCTAAATTCAAGTTGAAACATAAAATTAGTGAGACCAACAAACGTTGAGTTGTTTGAACTAAGCATTTTGTTGAATAATCTTGTAAGTATAAGTTGTGCAAACTAAATACAAATTGTCCAAACTAAGCGTCTTGTTGAATTAACTTATATTTTGAAGGCAGCCAGGTTACTTTTTCAATAATAGTTCATCTCACTCGTAATGTTAAGTTCACTCAACTGGCCGAACTATGTAATTTGCCCACACAACTCAAGTTTCTATTTTATAATACCACATAAAAACGGAGTGGACATTTAAGAACATGCAATGTATTTTATTCTATTTCAAAACTGACAGCATACTATTTAGTGTTTAGCACATTTCATATTAACTGTGGAAACAATTATCTAAAAGAAAGTATGAAAACTAGTACATGCAACATGTTTTGGTTGCTAAGATTAACTCAGTGGCATTTTAGAACAAATATGTTAAGCTTTTTTATAACCATGTAAAATGGTAGTGTGACGCAGCTACTGATTAGTGTACAAACAGTAAACATTTGTGTAACTAACAAATCAATGCTACCCACTGAAACTGTATTGATGGCATTAACTGCCAGTGACCATGAACACTTTTTGCATCACCTCGAATGTGTACTTCAGTCTCTTGGGATAGTCTATATAAAGACAATAAAGAAGACCCATGAGTGTAGCAAAGGCATTAGCAATATCTCCTAGGTCATGTTTGACAGTCTGCTCCTCCAGAACCACAGCAACATCCACCATCTCCCTTTCTAGCAACACTCTGCTGCTCCCGCCGTCTTCAGTGATGAGAATGCCAACATCAGCTTCATAATTATGATATCACTGCTTTTGAAGAACACTGAGTAGAGTGTGTGTGTGGTATTGATTAAACTCATGTACAGTCAAATAGCTCTGTCTCACAGACACATGCAAAACAGTAAGGCACGCGTGTGGTAAATTTACTGGTCACTGAGTACCCCTGCCACCCTTTTTCAAAAACTTATCAGGTCTGGACAAAAATAATAAATTACAGAATATTTACGTACATTTTTACAGCTGGTCTATTCACAAGGAATTAGTATTACCTGGGTTTTTCTTCCGGACGTTTTTATAGAAGGGAAAAGTCGCCGTAATCTTTACTGACATCATCTATAATTATTACTGTGATGGCACATTCAGACGAGACTAAAATCACTAGGAAGCTCTGCTAAAAATGAATTTACCCACCTCTCCATGTAAAACTAATCCTGTCTGAATAGGGAATTAGGCTGCTGCTAATACTACAAACCCGATTCCAAAAAAGTTGGGACACTGAACAATTTGGGAGTAAAAATTTAAGTTAATCTCATTAATTTATATTTTATTCACAATAGAATTTAGATAACATATCCAGAGCTGTAGTCAAGTCCAGCTTTGTCGAGTCCAAGTCATGTTCAAGACCAGGACTAGTCGAGAGGTTTGAGTCCAAGTCAAGACAGAGTCCAAATGAGAGAAAAAAAGGATCCTCTTCAAGACCACACACTTAATTACTGATAATGTATGTGATGTGAGAGACAGCATATCTCCTATTCTAAGAAAATAATTTTATAATTATTTTTGTAATGATCAAAAAGCATGTGCAAAGTAACAACTCTGTAGGGCAGGGGTCTACAAACTAGATTCTGGAGGGCCAATGCCCTGAAAAGTTTAGCTCCAACTGGCCTAAACACTATCTGGAAGTTTGTAGTGTGTCTAGTAAGAGCTTGATTAGCTGGTTCAAGTGTGTTAGGGTTAGAGCTAAATTCTGAAGAACACTGGCCCTCTAGGACCGAGTTTGGAGCTGTAGGGTCAAATAATTTTATGCACTTTATTTACATTTTATTGAGTTTATAATGTTGCTGTTGCTGACATTATGTCTGTGGTCAAAAATTAAAATGACTGATGCCTTGGCGCAGCACACACACACACATGAAAAGCTTGTGATATGGTGCATGTGCACGGTTAAAGCTAAAGGATACGTTTGGATCTACTTGGCATACACACATAAATACAGCAACATTTTTGTCATAATGTATAGGGCTTTCATAGACGAGTCGAGTGCTGTCATAAACAATCAACTACTCGAGCATTGCTTTCTATGACCTTATCTATGTTGCATGTAAAAGTAAAATATGTCATGTAGTTAGGGTTGTGCCTGAAGCGGATTCGGAATGGCACGGATAATGGCTTCGAAAACGAATAACGAACAAAGGAATAATTCTGCCTGAATACTCGGCTGAAGCTGACACAGTCTGGTGTTTGCTAGATAACAGGTGAGTCATGGGATCATCACAATATTATACACAGACCTCTAAAGTCATGATTGTGATGTGAACGTAAACTTTATTGAATGAAAAGAGCACAAATCAAGCACTGCATTTCTGTACCCTCTCTGTGATGCACGTGATCTTCAGGCCCTTAGACGGCACTACATCACATACAGAAAAACTACCGTAATGGAAATCACATCATGGGCTCATGAATACTTCCAGAAAACATTGTCGGTGAACACAATCCCCTGTGCCATTCGCCGTTGCCGGTGTCCTGACATTTTATCCTACCCTGTCAGATTTTCCTACCCGGGTTTACTGCGCACGCGCACATCAATATCGCGTCCTTTGTCTCATGCTAAACAACGATATTTAATGTATCTGCATTACTGTAAGGGTAGGTTTAGGGTTGGGGTAGGTGTATACTTTAATAAAAACGCAATCTAATTGGTAGACAATATTTATTTTTGGTTTCCTGTAGCTGTATCCCTTCTAGCTACAACCGCGAATATAACACATATTTACTGTATTTGCAGTACTGTAAGGGTATGATTAGGGTTGTGGTAGGTGTAGATGTTAATAAACCATAACTTTACAGTAGCATTTTTTGTTGTGGAATTGTACTACCCACTGTTTTAGTGGGAGGTAGGAAAATCTGACAGCGTAGGACAAATCGACAGAACAGGCTAAAACTCTATAGGTCAAAAAAGAAGCCATATCTAAACATGATCCAGAAGTGCAGGCTTTTTCTCTGGGCCAAGGCTCATTTAGAATGGACTGTGGCCAAGTGGAAAACTGTTCTGTGGTCAGACTAATCAAAATTTGAAGTTTTTTTGGAAAACTGGGACGCCATGTCATCCGGACTAAAGAGGACAAGGACAACCAAGTTTGTTATCAGCATTCAGTTCAGAAGCCTGCATCTCTGATGGTATGGGGTTACATGAGTGTGTGTGGCATGGGCAGCTTACACATCTGGAAAGGCACCATCAATGCTAAAAGGTATATCCTTATCCTAGAACAGCATATTCTCCCATCCTGACGTCGTCTCTTTCAGGGAAGACCTTGCATTTTTCAACATGACAATGCCAGACCACACACTGCATCAATTACAACATCATGGCTGCGTAGAAGAAGGATCCGGGTACAGATCTTTCACCCATAGAAAACATTTGGCTCATCATAAAGAGGAAGATGCGACAAAGAAGACCTGAAACAGTTGAGCAGCTAGAAGCCTGTATTAGACAAGAATGAAGAAACAGCCGAGCAACAAAGAAGAACAGCAGTTGTAAGTGTTTTAGCCTTGTTTTTTATTAGACTACTGTGTGATCATCATTGCTAGGAAAGTTTGGTTTAAATTGTATGTCTTACCCTGGTAAATACGTGCTGAAAGTGGCGCTTGGTTTTGCGTTTACGGGACTGCCCAGTTTCGGTCTACTAAATAGTGAGGCATGGCCAGCTGACTTCAATTACAGGTAATCAGGCAAATATAAAAGCGGTTGGTTTCACCGCGGCAGACCTCGTGTGAATCCTCCTCATGCGAAGACCGACGAGTGTAAAGACCATTGACTCTACCTGCGCGACTCCACCGAGGAAGGACACTGACAGGGCTCTTGAGGATTTCTTTTCTCCCCTTTTTAATTCTTGTATAGCTTGTTCTCAAATACTTATTTAGGTAACTTATAGTCACTGTGTGCTATCAGATCTCTACTATTACTAGTCACATTCGAAGAGCATGCAGTGTACGTCGAAGGAAGGCCTGTCTGACAAATCTACAGTCTGTCCCTCTGACCTCTACTTCTATGCTTTCGATTCCTGTTGGTCTCTGGAACTGCCAGTCTGCTGTTAACAAAGCTGACTTAATTTCTTCTATTGCTATTCATTCCGGTCTCAACTTCAGGTTTGATCCAAGTCTCAGTCAGTGCCATGAAGACACTGCCACTCCAGCAGCCCTCTCCACAAATTTCACTTGTTCCCATACTCCTCGTATGACTGGGAGGGGTGGAGGTACTCGTCTCCTTATATCCAAAGAATGAAAATTTGATCTTCAACCATCACCTACAGGTACTGGTTCATTTGAATCACATGCCATTACTGTAACCCACCCTGTTAAAATCCACTTTGTGGTCATCTATCGTCCCCCAGTTCAATTGGGAAACTTCTTGGAGGAGTTGGATGTGCTGCTATGAAACTTTCCTGAGGATGGTACTCCTCTGGTACTGCTTGGTGACTTCAACATCCACTTAGATACTTACTCCTGAAGCCGCACACAGTCCAACGCAGGTCACCTTTTGACGGAACCTACGCTCACTCTCTCCATCTCGCCTATCTTCTGTGGTTTCATCCACACTTCCTGCACTCTCTCAGTTTTCAGTTCTGGACACAAACAGTGCTACGGACACTCTTTGCTCCACTCTAACCTTTTGCTTGGACAGAGGTTCTCTGTGAACATCCAATCATCCTTCTACTTGTCCACTTGATCCGATCCCCACTCACCTCCTTCAAGCGATCTCTTCTTCAGTGATACCTTCACTTACTTACATTATCAACTCCTCTCTTCACTCTGGAACTTTTCCCTCAGCATTTAAGTACAAGTATATAAATAAATAAAAAGAGACTTACTCATGTTTATGATCTCTGGTGAATAAAGTGCTTCGTTCTTTTTTTCTGAGGAAATCCATTTATCAAATCCTCAACCACGTCACATCTTATTGGGATGAATTATGTCTTGTTCCTCTTATCGCCAAGCAAGCAGTAAAATAAAAAGAACTTGAAGAACAGTCTCGCTACTTTTTCTTCTGTGTGGGCGTATTCAAGCTACGTGCTTCAGTTTGAATCTGAATAGAGCGTTCAGCGCGGGGGCGTGGTCACATTAGATATAATGAAAAGAGACATGAAAAACGGACATCGCGTTGTTTTCTTATGGATTACTTTATCACAGAATATCTGTTTCCGGCAGCACTTGTTTAGTTTTAAAGTAGACATGTCAAGCTTTCTATAGATATCTCTCTCATGTCTCTTTGTTGAGTATTCACTGAGTTACAGTTCATTTTAATGACGTGTTTGTAAATGAAGATCAGCGCAGACAAAGGCTGGAGCCAGCACACCTTGTTTGTTATCTTTATTTTATAAGTGCACAAAGTTTTGTTGTTAGTATGTCTGTATCCAAAAAAAAGTAGACCCTTTACAGATTTGATTGATGTATTGCTCTTATCTGTACAATTAAAACTGAAAGTGTAATTTAAATTATTTTCAGGGTTATCAGTAGAAAATGACTCATAACGCGTATCCGCGTATCCACTACAGACCGTTATCCCTACTTCCATTCATTGCAAAGACACTTGAGCAAGTTGTGTTCAACCAGCTTTCTATGTTCCTTGTGCAGAACAATCTCCTGGACAGCAACCAATCTGGCTTCAAAAGTGGCCACTCAACTGAGACTCTGCTCTCGGTTACTGAAGCCCTGCGACTAGCAAGAGTAGCTTCAAAATCCTCAGTACTTATCTTACTGGACCTGTCTGCTGCTTCTGACACTGTTAATCACCAGATTCTCCTGTCCACCCTCAGAAAGATGGGCATCTCTGGAACCGCACTTTTCTACTCTCCGATAGATCCTTCAGGGTGTCTTGGAGGGGTGATGTTTCAAATCATTTAATCACAACTTCTCTATACAGCTGGGTTCATCAACCATAACTCCTTCCAGGAGAGTCAGAAACCTAGGAGTTGTGATGGATCATCAGTTAAGCTTCACTGACCACATTGCTACAACGACCCGGTCCTGCAGGTTTGCCTTATACAACATTAGGAAGATTAGACCCTTCCTGTCAGAGCAAGCAACCCAACTTCTTGTCCAAGCTCTTGTTCTCTCCAGACTGGACTATTGTAATGCTCTCCTGGCTCTTCCTGCATGTACTGTCAAGCCTCTGCAAATGATCCAGAATGCAGCAGCGAGGGTTGTCTTCAATGAGCCAAAAAAAAGCTCATGTTACTCCTCTCCTCATCAGGTTACACTGGCTACCAGTAGCCGCTTGCATAATTCAAGTTACTGATGCTTGCCTACAAGACAACCACTGGCACGGCACCAACTTACCTAAACTCACTGGTTAAATCTTATGTGCCCTCCAGAAGCTGGCACTCTGCAAGTGAATGACGCCTTTTGGTGCCCTCCCAAAGAAGTTCAAAATCACTCTCACAGACCTTTTCCTGGACTGCGCCCAGCTGGTGGAATGACCTCCCAATCTCAATGAGTCTTTACTCATTTTCAAGAGACATCTAAAGACTCCTCTTTCCGCCAGCACTTATGCAATTTCATACGTTTATAAAACAAAAACTATAACCTGGCTATGCGTTCTGTACTAGACTAACTGAGACTTGTCATGGCACTTGTATACTGTTGTTGTTCTCTGGTTGATCTGACTGTTTCTATTGTTCTCATTTGTAAGTCGCTTTGGATAAAAGTGTCTGCTAAATGATTAAATGTAAACGTAAATTAATGGGACATTCCTATTCCTAAACTTGAGCAGCTTGTCTCCTCAGTCCCCAGACATTTTCAGACTGTTATAAAAAGAAGAGGGGAAGCCACACATTGGTAAACATGGCCTTGTCCCAACTTCGAGATGTGTTGATGCCATGAAATTTAAAATCAACTTATCTATTCTAATCTATAAAATATTGAAATTTGAAACTTCCACATCATTGCATTCTGTTTTTATTCACAATTTGTATAGTGTCCCAGCTTTTTTGGAATCGGGTTTGTACTACTATACTGTCTTGTACCATGCAATTTAAATTTATTCAAACTCTCTCAATCACTCGTTTATGCTCAAAACATGTAGATGTAGTACTAATATAATTACAGACAAGGTGACTTACTCATCTTGTTTTTTATCTTTGGAATCTAATCTTTGTTAATTATAGACTGGTGGCTGAACAGAAATAGAACCTGAACATGATAGCAGGTGAAGGAAAGACTAAAAATACCACAAACATTTGGAATCATCTGATTTTATGAGATGGGGGGGGGGGGTAGCATATCAGTATCATATATCAGCAACCCTGATTTCTAAATATCAGCATCGTCCAGGGACCCACACACATCAGTCACCCTCTAACAATGATTGCCTACTTCTAGAAGAGACGAGAGAGTGTTTTTTTTGGTTAAGGTCCTGTGATCAAACATAAATAAAATCATCAACTGCTACTAGTTCGCACTCTGTACATCTGTAAAAGTCTTGGGACATAATTGTCAAGTCCATCAAAGAAAGACTGCTGGAGATCCGTAGAAACCAGGCGCATAAACTCAGCACCAATCTGTAAGAAGACAATTGAAAGAAAATAAAAGTACATGAATATAACTGTGTAAATATGGCTTATATGAATATGGCTGTACAGACAATTAAAATGTAAATTTTTTTCACCTGGGCTAAACTAAAGAAAAAAATCCTAAAATCAAAAAACAAAAACAATGATTTTGGGGGGAGAACAAACAAACATGACAACACTCAAATCTAAGTCTGAAATTTAAATATATTTTGAATGTTTTGAAGTAGGTTTGTCAATGGGCTCGCCGCACAAGATTGGGCCGGTGATATTCAGTGAAGCGAGTGTGTGCATACTCATTTACTGTAAGGGAAACTTACGAATCTTGGCTAGATGGATATAATTAATGTTTTCAAATTAAACAGCGGATAGTGGTTTATTATCAAGACATAATAAAACATCCTCCCTACGTTGTTGCATACCCCTATGTGGAAATTCATCAAGATACAACGTGGAGAAAGCTTTATTTATTCATCTGTTGATTATGCAGATCAGCGTCAGGTTAATCAGTCCACGGGGATCTTTTAATTCAAACACAAACCACTCAAATGCACAATACTTAACATTTTCAAGCTGATTTTGTTCTGACGGTTATCTTTTGAGATCATAAGGTTTCTCACTGTCAAGTGAGACAGATTTCTGATAAAGCACGTATGCTTTTTTAACTTTACTTGATAACATAATTTTTACAGTTTTTTTTTTTTTTTTACAAAATCTTTAACAGTACAATTTAACATAATATAATTATGGTATGTTTACATTAATTAAAAGATTGGTGTTTGCATTCATGTGTATTTTTATCAATATTTATCTGTTTTGTAAACGATCTGCAACATAAATCATTATCTGTCTATTACCAATGCATGTATATTTTCACAATTTCTTTGACATTAATTATCAGATAAAACAAATATTAAAATTAGTCATGTATTAGTTATATCATTTTACAGGCCATTTTTTTCATAAAAAAAAAATATGTTTGATGCAAATTTAACTGTATAAAATATTAAAATATGTTGTGAAAATAAAGATGAAACAAACTGATGTATGTGCACAACTGACAAGTGGACATTAACGAAGATAAATCGCAGCCCACATCTCACAAAGTAAATATTTCACACACGCTTGCTTGCGGTTGTCCATCAAATCCGATGATGACGTCCACTTCTGTCTTTTAACGGTGAGTTTTCTGATGGCTGAATAATCCGATCCTGGATCCACAGGTTCTATTGCAGGTGGGGCATATATACATGCTATCGGTGTTACTGGTATTTATGGGTGTGTTTCTCCTGAGCCTTCTTTGTTGCCTCCTAACTCTCCTTTCCTCCTCCAGTGCTTGGGTCCCATCTAAACACTGCTGGTGTTACCAGGTGTTACGGTCAGCAGCCATGTTCTCCAAGTCCCCAGGTTTTATTTTGCACCTCTTAAGCGCTGTTTTTATTTGGTCTTTAAAGCGTTTCTTCTGGCCTCCAGCAGAGCGCTGGCCTAGTTGTAGCTGGCCATATAGCACTCTGCGGGGCAGAAGGTTGTAGGGCATTCTTATGACATGTCCCAGCCAGCGCAGTTGGTGCTGGGTGATTGTGGCCTCAATACTCTTGCAGCCTGCTCTCCTCAGGATCTCAGTGTGAGGCACTCTGTCACACCGAGTGATTCCCAGGATGAGCTGGAGACAGCAGATGTGGAAGTGTTCCAGGGACTTGATGTGGGGGCTGTAAGTAACCCATGCTTCACAGCTGTAGAGGAGGGTGGTGATGCAGACTGCTTGGTAGATGCATATTTTTGTGTTGAGATGAAGGTTCTGGTTCTGAAAAACCCGCCGCCGGAGTCTCCCAAAGGCAGCTGATGCTTGTTTGATTCTGTTCTGGAGCTCATTGTCAATGCTATTGTCTTCAGAGATAATACTCCCCAGGTATTTGAATGATGGCACAATTGATAGTTTTTCATCTGCAACATAGAAGATGGGTGGTGCGGTTGGGATGTTGGCACTCCACTTGCAGATTACCACTGTTTTGGCGGTGTTGATGGTCAGCCCCATCCTGCTATACACCCTCACTGCTGCATCTAGGACAGACTGGAGGTCTTGTGGAGAGTGAGATACGATGGTTGATTGCAGTCTCTTGATATTAAAGAGGTTACCACCTTGCTGCCCCTGATGCCAATGTATTCTGCCAGTTGTTTCCTGAAGCCTTCCCAGTGGCCTTCCCTAGCTGTTCCTGTTTATTGTGTTCCTGTTGTTGTATCGTGCACTTCACCACCCTCTTCTATCAGTCTTTTGTCAAACCCTTATATCTCACTGCAACTGGGTCCTCCTTCCTAGATCCCTGACACTAAAAGAGACAAACAAACATTAATGTTAACAAGTTTTGATGCATACAGTAGAAAGCAATCGACACTGTAAATTGGGATTTTCTGTACAAAACGCTATCAGTAATGGGACTCCACCCAAAACTTGTAGATTGAGTCAGTTATTTACAGAAATCCAAAATCTTATGTCAGAGTAAACTGATGCTTGTTCTAAATTTTTTAAGCTACAGAGTTGGGTGAGGCAAGGGGACTGCTCTTTGCTATAAATAATGAACAATTAGCAGCATCTATAAGACAGAATGAGGAAATAAAAGACATGGGAAATACCACATTAGATAAATGGCTATCCAAGTTTATTCAAGGAAAGTGACCCAGACTTAAATTTAAAAGACTACTTTGCCCAAAGGAAAATGGAGGTCTGGACTTGACCAGCCTTAAAGGGGGGGGGGGGGGGGGGGGTGAAATGCTATTTCATGCATACTGAGTTTTTACACTGTTAAAGAGTTGGATTCCCATGCTAAACATGGACAAAGTTTCAAAAATTAAGTTGCACGTTTGAAGGAGTATTTTTGTTGCAAAAAAATGATGGATGGAGTTTATTTTTACAGAGCATCAACGGAGTTGTGCAAGTGTTTTTGTTTGTTCCCTGCATTTCGAAGATGCTTGTTTTACAAACAAAGCCCAGTTTGACGCCGGATTTGCACATCATTTATTTCTTAAGGATAATGCAATCCCAACGAAAAAGGGTCATGATCGTGTGTTGGAACCGCAGGCGGTGAGTAAAACTGCTTCAAATATCTCTGTGTTGTTAACTTAGCTATCGGCGCGTAAGCACATCAAGTAAACAACATGCGATGTTGTCATCAAACTGCACTTTCCACATGTACAGCTTAAAAAAAAAATAAAAAATAAAAAATAAAAACACATAAAGTGGAACTTAGTCATTTTCCAAAACCGCTAAGCAAATATATATAGTTTCAGTACATACCACATAGAGACGTCGTTGATGCTGCTGCTCTTGTTAAATTTCAGCCTCTGGATCTGATTCTGGATCATAAATAAACGGCTGAATCTGACTGTTAGCCATGGTTTGTTTTGGATGATGTTTTTTTCCTCACGGTAATGTCACAGCTTCCAAACGCTCTCAACGCAAAAGCTTACTGGCGCTCGTGATTCTTTAGCTCCGCCCACACGTCACGCCTCCAGCGGCTCGTGTTTTTCCGGGAAAAATCGGTGCAGACTATCTTTCTCTTATGAATATAATAAAACTAAAGACTTTTTGGAGTTATGAAGGATGCAGTACTACTCTATAGCTACTCAAGATTAAAAGGATATTGAGTGAAAACGAGCATTTCACCCCCCCTTTAAATCATACTATTGGGCAACCCAACTGAGATCAATGGTTTGTGTGGATGTCCCAAGACACTATATGGGTTGGAATGGATCAGAGTGAATGCCCAAATTTGCCATTAGATTCAATTTAATTCCTAAACCAAAACATATCAGGGGGAAAGAAGATTACTAATATATGGAGTAAAAAAAAACACCTTAAAAATATGGTCAATTGTGAGGAAAAAACTACAACTTCCCATAACTATTTCCAGAGCTATAATGATTGACCAAATCAAGATTTCTTTAGGTACTTACAAATTAGACATTACCTCCAAAATCATCAAGAACGGGGAAAGCTCTGCTCTCTACCAACCAAAATAGAGCGCTTCTTCATATCAGTAACAGAAAGAATAGTGAAGTCAAAATTTATTTCACATATTTACAAAATATTGTGGGAAAGATTTTAAGAAAATAATTAAGTTATTACAGAAAAAATGGGAGCTAGAAATGAACACAATAATAACAGATAAGCAGTGGGAGACTTCATGCAGTCAAGGACACAGGGTAACCAGTAGTCCTAACTGCAAGGAATTTGGATGGAAAATTAAAATGAGATATTTTAGAACTTCTAGTTCATAACATCAAAATGGAGCAACACCTCAGACGGCTGTGGCTTGGTGGGAGACCACACGCATATATTTTGGGAATGCCCAAAGATATCAGAATACTGGCAAAATGTACAAAAAGAAATAAAAAATGTCTCTGTATAGAGACATTTATTGTAAAATTATGGTACCATCCTACTTTGTTATGGGGTACTGCCAGCTGACCTTGAAGAGAATAGCCAAACATGTTTGCTGAAAGTCCTTCTTTTAATAGCACATACGTTAAGGTCAGCTTCCTGGCTGAAGTCACACCGTCCAACAGTTGCACAATGGAGGGAAAGAATCCAACAATAACAGTTTATAACATGGAGCATACAACAGCATTATTACAACTGAAACCAGATGTATTCCAAAATAAATGGTCTTTAATTTTCCAACATATGAAATGTCTTTCATTAGATATGACTATTGCAATATCTGGCAAAGTTCATTTCAAATATGTCTGACATAAGTGCACATTTGAAATTGCTGGAGAAAGAGACAGAGTGGCACTGGGAGGATGCTCAACAGCAAAGACTGAAAAACTGAAATATAGTCCAACTTTGAAATTCTTTGATGTGAGCAAACCGATCACATTGTCGGTAGATTTCAGTTCAGAAGGAATAGGAGCTGTGATTCTGCAAGAAGGAAGGCCAGTGGCTTATGGCTTATGACAAACTGAAAAGGAGTTGTTAGCCATAGTTTTTGGATGTGAGAAATTTCACCAGTATGTGTACGGAAAGGAAATCATGATTGAAAATGATCACAAGCCATTAAAGAGCATATTTAAGAAGCTGCTGCAACAGGCTCCTATGAGATTACAAAGAATGCTTCTAAGACTACATTGATACAATCTGAAGGTGATGTACAAACCTGGTGAGGAACTATACATAGCAGATGCTCTAAGTCATGCTTATCTACATGAACAGAAGGAAAATCGGCTGGAAGAGGATCTAGCAGTCAACTGGATTACGTCACAACTTCCTATTTCAGAACAGATACTGGATGCTTTCAAAAAAGCAACAGTAGATGATGCAGAGATACAAATTTAAAAAAAGACAGCGCTGAATGGATGGGTGAAAAAAAGATCAGTGATGCCAAGATCAATACAGCAATACTGGACATTTCGAGAGGAAATCAGTTATGAAGATGGTCTGTTATTTAAAGCAAATAAGCTCATTGTTCCAAATCAGCTTAGACAGGAAATGATCAACAAAATACATGAGTCACACCTGGGAATTGTCAAATGTAAGGCAAGAGGCAGAGACATTTTGTACTGGCCAGGTATGTCGACACAAATTGAGGATGCAGTATCCAGATGTGCTACCTGCAATGATAACAGGAGCAACAACATGAAGTGCCAGGACAACCTTGGAAAAAAATGGCTACAGACATTTTTTACTATAGTGGTTCAGCATTTCTGTTATGTGTGGACTACTTTTCAAAGTACATTGTGGTAAAACTACGACAAGCTGTGGAGTCATCAGGGAAATGAAATCCATCTATGCAAGACATGGGATTGCAGATATAGTCGTATCTGACAATGGACCTCAGTATGGAAGTGCTGAACAGTGAAAAATCTCTTACAGAAAGCGCAGAGTAGTCAATGTGATCCTTACATAACACTACTGGAGTACCATAACATGCCAGTGGAAGAGATAGGATTATCACCTGCACAATAACTGATGGGGAGACGTCTCAAGACAAAGCTACAAACATCATCTGCATTACTTACCATGGTGACAATGTCACAAGTGCATGAGCAACTTAAGCAGAGACAGAAGAAACAGAAGCAGTACTATGCCAGGATGGCAAAATACCTGATCTGCAACCTGGAGAAGGAGTAAGGATCCAAAAGGGAGATTCATGGAAGCCAGCTGTTGTTCTAGAAAAGCATGAACAGCCACGTTCTTTTATAGTAAAGACTCCTGACGGAAAGCTGTTCAGACAAAATCGTAGACATTTAAGAAAAACAAGAGAAACAAACTCTTCAACATTTGAGAAAAGCATTGACATGGATACTGATAGTCAGCAGTCGGTTGATGCATCACAGTGCAATGCACTTATGACAGTAAGAACATTTCAAATGAAAGAAATGTCAATGAAAGCATAGAGAAAGAGCAAGCTTACCGTACAAGGTCTGGAAGAATTGGAAAAATACCTGAAAAATACAAAGACTGAAAGCTACTACAATGTATGTGCATTGTTGGATGTGTAATACATTGAAATGCAATAGTTTATGAGTATATATGCATTTTTGAAAATGTGTTGAATAATTTTGTAGTTATGCTGAAAGTTTGGTAAATGACACTCAAATGTTGTGTTTAAAAGTTTGTGCAGAAGTTCTATGCATCAGTATAAAGGAATGTAGTTAAGGGGGGTGTAACATATTGTATATGTTATACATATATGAGGTTATGAGGACATCTAGTGGTCATCTGATATAATGACATCCAGAGTTACGTGTCTATACTTTGTTACTTAAGGCAGTTGAATAAAATCATGTTCATCTGTCTGTCTAAAGAACAGAACATGCAGTTACAAGATGACCTGCACATCGGGGACATCACGCAAGTTATGTTGGTACTTCTTCATATTGTAACCTTATCAAAGAACCTAATAAAACATGAAAATATATATTCCAAATATATAATATAGGCTATACTGTAGGGAATTGCACTAGTGATGGTTCATTCCTAATCCATTACTCATATTTCTAATTCACTGAAGTTCCTCCCTCCACAGCAGTGCAAGCACAGCTCGGTGAACCCGGGTATTTCTGTCAATGGTTTCATCCTGTCAAAGAATTAATCAACCTCGGGCAAATAGCCTTCGAGTATGAGATGTGACCGGGCATGTGATTTGTTTTTGTTTTTTGTTTTTTTGAACAAATTTTTATTGAGCTACACAATGTTATTGTACAGAAACAAAAAGTAAAATAAACATCCTTGTGAACACTCCTTTTTTTTTTCTCCCACATACCCAAGGAGACCAACCCCCCCCCCCCCACCCCATCTCCCAAAGGTACATTCAGAGCATACATAATCAGTGAAGAACAAACTCCAAATACAATAAGTAAAAATAACAACATGAAATATAGGTCTTAAAGACACTCCTTAATATTTAAAATGACCCCTGACCATGTTGAAATAGTTTTCTGAGAAGCTCCATGTAATCTTGCCACTGAGAGCTCCATGTTCGCAATGTCCAAGAAAGAGTGCATCCAGTGAGTCAATGCTAGAGAATGTGGTGGTTTCCAGCCTAAGGCAAGCATTTTCTTTGCAGCAGTAAGTCCACAGAAAAGTAACTTCTTCTGAGTTAAAGAGAGAGTATAATAGGAGTCATCATTTAGAATCAAGAGTCTTGGACAGCATGATATCTCCAGCTCCAAAATGTCCTTTAATGTAATGGTAACCTGTCTCCAAAAATAATTGACTTCATGGCAATCCCAAAACGTGCATATATGTCCCTATACACCCACTCGAACACAAGTCACATTTAGGAGAGGAGGAAAGCTTCATTAAATTATGCTTCCTGGGAGTGAGATACATCCTATGAAACATCTTGAAATGGATCAGTTGATGATTAGGATTTTTAGAGACATGTTTGAGGTTAGCCCATACGGAGTCCCAACATATGTCAGTACTGTTTTCAGAATCAGACTAATAAATATCCATGTGCCAAATTTCCACCACATGTAACCTCTTATAAGAGGCTTCCAAAAACATAATGTATAATGAAGAAACCATCCCCCTTGTGTTTCCATATGAGGTAAGCAAGAGTGCAGAGTAAGACTGGGAATATTAGAACCCCAAGGAAGCCCATATGCATGCATGGAAGATCTCAGGTGCAGATAAAAGAAAAATGAAGTGCCTGGTAAGGTTATGAGATGACCCACGCATTAACTAACGTGTTCCCATCAGCGCTTTGCATTAATTTGGCCTCACATTTAAGGAAACTGCTTCAAAGAATATATCACCTGGAAGAACCATTTACCGGATCTTCAAGACATCAAGGAGATAGGTTCAACTGCAGTGCAGAAGTCTTCAGAACGTGTCAGAGTGTCAAGGAA
Source organism: Carassius gibelio (assembly GCF_023724105.1). Lineage (NCBI taxonomy): Eukaryota > Metazoa > Chordata > Actinopteri > Cypriniformes > Cyprinidae > Carassius > Carassius gibelio. Next base: position 5,124,408 of record NC_068416.1, read on the forward strand.
GCACAAGGAAGACTGTCTCTTCCTGAGGAGTAAGCTATGGAACAGGACCGTCTACTCCTGAGGAGTCTGCTACAGAACAGGACGTCTCCTCCTGAGGAGTCAGCTACGGAACAGGACCATCTTCTCCTGTGGAGTCAGCTACGGAATAGGACCAACTCTTCCTGAGGAGTCTGCTATGAAACAGGACCATCTCCTCCTTAGGAGTGAACTATGGAAAAGGATTGTCTCCTCCTGTGGAGTCAGCTACAGAACAGGACCATCTCCTGAGGAGTCAGTTATGGAGCAGGACCGTCTCCTCCTGAGGATTCAGCAACATAACAGGACTGTCTCCTTAAGAGGAGTAAGCTACATAACTGGACCGTCTCCTCCTGAGGAGTCAGCTATGGAACAGGACCGTCTCCTGAGGAGTCAGCTACATAACATGATTGACTCAGTTATGGAGCAGGACTGTCTCTTCCTGAGGACTCAGCTAAGGAATAGGTTTGTCTCCTGAAAAGGAGTAAGCTACAGAACTGGATTGTCTCCTCCTAAGGAGTCAACTATAGTCAACTATAGAACAGGACTGTCTCTTCCTGAGGACTGTTCCTTGAACAGGACCATCTCCTGAGGAGTCAGTTAAGGAGCTGACAGGACTGGAGCAGGACTGTCTTCTCATGGGGAGTCAGCTACGGAACAGGAACAAATCCTCCTGAGGAGTCTGCTATGAAACAGGATCATCTCCTGAGGACTCAGTTATGGAGCAGGACCGTCCCTTCCTGAGGACTCAGCTACATAACAGGTTTGTCTCCTGAAAAGGAGTAAGCTACATAACAGGACTGTCTCCTTAAGAGGAGTAAGCTACATAACTGGACAGTCTCCTCCTGAGGAGTCAGCTACGGAACAGGACCGTCTCCTGAGGAGTCAGCTACATAACATGATTGTCTCCTCCTGAGGAGTCATCTATAGAACATGACCATCTCCTCCTAAGGAGTCAACTATGGAACAGGACTGTCTCCTCATGAGGAGTCAGTTACAGAACAGGATCGTCTTCTCTTGAGGACTAATCTGCAGAGCAGGACTGTCTCCTCCTGAGGACTCAACTACGGAACAGGACCATCTCCCCTTGAGGAGTCAGCTACAGAACACAACTGTCTCCTGAGGAGTCAGCTATTGAACAGGACCGTCTACTCCTGAGGAGTCAGCTACAAAACAGGACTGTCTCCTGGGAACTCAGCTATGGAACAGGACTGTCTCCTAAAGAGGAGTAAGCTACAGAACTGGACCGTCTCCTCCTAAAGGGGGCAACTACATAACATGACTGTCTACTCCTGAGAAGTCATTTATGGAACAGGACCATCTCCTCTTAAGGAGTCAACTACGGAAAAGGACAGTCTCCTCCTGAGGACTCAGCTACAGAACCGGACCATCGTCTCCTGAGGAGTCTGTTATGGAATAGGACCAACTCTTCCTGAGGAGTCTGCTATGAAACAGGACCATCTCCTACTAAGGAGTCAACTACAGAAAAGGATTGTCTCCTCCTGAGGAGTCAGCTACAGAACAGGACCGTCTCCTCCTAAGGAGTCAGTTATGGAGCAGGCCCGTCTCTTCCTGAGGACACAGCAACATAACAGGACTGTCTCCTTAAGAGTAAGCTACATAACTGGACAGTCTCCTCTTGAGGAGTCAGCTACAGAACAGGATCATCTTCTCTTGAGGAATCAACTGCAGAGCAGGACTGTCTCCTCCTGAGAACTCAGCTACAGAACAGGACTGTGTCTTAAGGAGGAGTAAGCTATGGAACAGGATCGTCTCCTCTTGAGGAGTCTGCTACAGAACAGGACGTCTCCTCCTGAGGAGTCAGCTACAGAACAGGACCATCTTCTCCTGTGGAGTCAGCTACGGAATAGGACCAACTCCTCCTGAGTAGTCTGCTATGAAACAGGACCATCTCCTCCTTAGGAGTCAACTATGGAAAAGGATTGTCTCCTTCTGTGGAGTCAGCTACAGAACAGGACCATCTCCTGAGGAGTCAGTTATGGAGCAGGACCGTCTCTTCCTGAGGATTCAGCTACATAACAGGACTGTCTCCTTAAGAGGAGTCAGCTATGGAACAGGACCGTCTCCTGAGGAGTCAGCTACGTAACATGATTGACTCAGTTATGGAGCAGGACTGTCTCTTCCTGAGGACTCAGCTAAGGAATAGGTTTGTCTCCTGAAAAGGAGTAAGCTAAAGAACTGGATTGTCTCCTCCTAAGGAGTCAACTATAGAACAGGACCGTCTCTTCCTATGGACTCAGATACATACCAGGACTGTCTCCTTAAGAGGAGTAAGGTACATAACTGGACAGTCTCCTCCTGAGGAGTCAGCTACGGAACAGGACCGTCTCCTGAGGAGTCAGCTACATAACATGATTGTCTCCTCCTGAGGAGTCATCTATGGAACATGACCATCTCCTCCTAAGGAGTCAACTATGGAGCAGGACTGTCTCTTCCTGAGGACTCAGCTAAGGAATAGGTTTGTCTCCTGAAAAGGAGTAAGCTACAGAACTGGATTGTCTCCTCCTAAGGAGTCAACTATAGAACAGGACCGTCTCTTCCTATGGACTCAGATACATAACAGGACTGTCTCCTTAAGAGGAGTAAGGTACATAACTGGACAGTCTCCTCCTGAGGAGTCAGCTACGGAACAGGATCGTCTCCTGAGGAGTCAGCTACATAACATGATTGTCTCCTCCTGAGGAGTCATCTATGGAACATGACCAACTCCTCCTAAGGAGTCAACTATGGAACAGGACTGTCTCCTCATGAGGAGTCAGTTACAGAACACAACTGTCTCCTGAGGAGTCAGCTATTGAACAGGACCGTCTACTCCTGAGGAGTCAGCTACAAAACAGGACTGTCTCCTGGGAACTCAGCTATGGAACAGGACTGTCTCCTAAAGAGGAGTAAGGAGGAGTCATTTATGGAACAGGACCATCTCCTCTTAAGGAGTCAACTACGGAACACGACAGTCTCCTCCTGAGGACTCAGCTACAGAACCGGACCATCGTCTCCTGAGGAGTCTGTTATGGAATAGGACCAACTCTTCCTGAGGAGTCTGCTATGAAATAGGACCATCTCCTACTAAGGAGTCAACTACGGAAAAGGATTGTCTCCTCCTGAGGAGTCAGCTACAGAACAGGACTGTCTCCTCCTAAGGAGTCAGTTATGGAGCAGGCCCGTCTCTTCCTGAGGACACAGCAACATAACAGGACTGTCTCCTTAAGAGTAAGCTACATAACTGGACAGTCTCCTCTTGAGGAGTCAGCTACGGAACAGGACCATCTCCTGAGGAGTCAGCTATGGAACAGGACTGTCTCTTCATGAGGAGTTAGGTACAGAACAGGATCGTCTCCTCTTGAGGACTCAACTGCAGAGCAGGACTGTCTCCTCCTGAGAACTCAGCTACAGAACAGGACTGTCTCCTAAGGATTTGGCTATGGAACAGGACCGTTTCCTCCTGAGGTGTAAGCTACTGAACAGGACTGTCTCCTCCTAAGGAGTCAGCTACAGAACAGGACCATCTTCTCCTGAGGATTCAGCTATGGAACAGGACCAACTCCTCCTGAGGAGTCTGCTATTGAACAGGACCATCTCCTGAGGAGTCAGTTAAGGAGCTGACAGGACTGGAGCAGGACTGTCTTCTCATGGGGAGTCAGCTACGGAACAGGAACAAATCCTCCTGAGGAGTCTGCTATGAAACAGGACCATCTCCTGAGGACTCAGTTATGGAGCAGGACCGTCTCTTCCTGAGGACTCAGCTACATAACAGGTTTGTCTCCTGAAAAGGAGTAAGCTACAGAACTGGACCGTCTCCTCCTGAGGAGTCAACTACGGAACAGGACCGTCTCCTCATGAGGAGTGAGCTACGGAACAGGACCGTCTCCTCCTGACGAGTCAGCTATGGAACAAGTCTGTCTCCTGAGGAGGAGTAAGCAGCAGAAGAGGACTATCTTCTCCTGAGGAGTCATCTACGTAACAGGACCATCTTCCCTTGAGGAGTCAGCTACAGAACAGGACTGTCTCCTGAGGAGTCAGCTATGGAACAGAACCATCTCCTCATGAGGAGTAAGCTACTGAACAGGACCGTCTCCTCCTGAGGAGTCTGCTACCGAACAGGACCATCTTCTCCTGAGGAGTCAGCTACGGAGCAGGACCGTCTCCTCCTGAGGAGTCAGCTATGGAACAGGACCAACTCCTCCTGAGGAGTCAGCTATGGAACAGGACCAACTCCTCCTGAGGAGTCTGTTATGGAACAGGACCAACTCCTCCTGAGGAGTCAGCTATGAAACAGGACCATCTCCTCCTAAGGAGTCAACTATGCAAAAGGATTGTCTCCTCATGAGGAGTAAGCTACTGAACAGGACCGTCTCCTCATGAGGAGTGAGCTACGGAACAGGACCATCTCCTCCTGAGGAGTCAGCTATGGAACAAGTCTGTCTCCTGAGGAGGAGTAAGCAGCAGAACAGCACTATCTTCTCCTGAGGAGTCATCTACGGAACAGGACCATCTTCCCTTGAGGAGTCAGCTACAGAACAGGACTGTCTCCTGAGGAGTCAGCTATGGAACAGAACCATCTCCTCCTGAGGAGTCAGCTATGGAACAAGTCTGTCTCCTGAGGAGGAGTAAGCAGCAGAACAGGACTATCTTCTCCTGAGGAGTCATCTACGGAACAGGACCATCTTCCCTTGAGGAGTCAGCTACAGAACAGGACTGTCTCCTGAGGAGTCAGCTATGGAACAGAACCATCTCCTCCTGAGGAGTCAGCTATGGAACATGACCATCTCCTCATGAGGAGTAAGCTACTGAACAGGACCGTCTCCTCCTGAGGAGTCTGCTACGGAACAGGACCATCTTCTCCTGAGGAGTCAGCTATGGAACAGGACCGTCTCCTCCTGAGGAGTCAGCTACGGAACAGGACCAACTCCTCCTGAGGAGTCTGCTATGGAACAGGACCAGCTCCTCCTGAGGAGTCAGCTACAGAACAGGACCATCTTCTCCTGAGGAGTCAGTTACGGTACAGGACCATCTCCTCCTGAAAAGTCAGCTACAGAATCATGTCTCCAGCAGTGCAGAGCTTGCTCAGGAATGGCCACAGTTTGGTGTGAGAGCATTTGCACACAGTGAGGAGAAGACTTTTGGACAATGGCCTGGTTTCAAGAAGGGAAGCAAAGAAGCCACTTCTTTCCAAGAAAAACATCAAGGACAGACAGAAGGATTTTCTCTGAAGCTCCCTTCCGACTGGGAAAATCGATTGTTCTGAAAAGAAAAGGTGAACACTACCATGAGTCCTGTGTTGTGCCAACAGTGAAGCATCCTGAAACCATCCATGTGTGGGGTTGCTTTTCAACTAAGAGAGTGGGGCTCATAATTCTGCCAAAAACACTCCCAGGAATGAATGGAAGGAAGAATGCTTTCAAAACTTCCTGCAAGAGCGATGTCTTCCAATAATCAATGAGCAATTTGGTGATGATCCATGCATTTTTCCCTGAATGGAGCACCATGTCACAAAGCAAGAGTGATAAACAAGTCACTTTAAATTCGTGGCCAGGCAACTCCTCGAATCTCAATCCCAAAGAGTACCTGTGGTTAGTCCTCAAAAGGTGAGCTGATAAGCGGAAGCCCAGACATTGTGATCAACTAATAAGGAAATAATGGATCACCACCAGTCAGGATTTGGCCCAGAAGCTAATATCCAGCATGCCAGAGTGAATGAGAGGTTATGAAGAACAAGGGTCAACACTGTAAATATTTAAAGCTGCTTTGACACAACCAGTATTGCATAAAGCACTATACAGATAAAGGTGACTTGACTTGAATGGTTCTGCCGGAGGCTTTTTGAAGAGGTTGTCCTTTGTTTCACAGAAGACAAAATAGGTTAAATTTACCCTGATCTTCAAATTTTAAAAAGTTTTCACCCCCAGTTCTTAATGCATGTTTTCTCCTTTCATAGCATCAGCGAATGTTTGAACCTTATGTAATAGTTGTGTTTGAGTCCCTCAGTTGTCCTCAGTGTGAACAGATGTGTCTCAAAATCATACAATCATTGCTGGAAAGGGTTCAAATACACACAAATGCTGGAAAACCACAGAATTTGTGAGAGCTGAAGGATTTTTCTGAAAAAAAAGCAGACAGTTTAACTGTTCAGTACAAACTAGAGACTCATTAACAACTATCTCTAAACCATTGAAATCATTCAGCTAACAACACAGTACTAAGAATCACTTGATCAGTTGATTCACTACCACTTTTCGTTGATCGTTTGCCAGCTTAAGTGAAAGTTACTGGGCCTAGTCTGCCTGTTGTGACCTTATATGTACCTCGTATTTGACTCTCTGCTGCTTGCCCTGACTTTAAACCTGATTACTGACGACGATTGTGTTTGCCCTCTGTCAACTGTGTTTGCTGGTGTTTGACCATTGCCTGTTTGACCACGATACAAAACCGCTTGTGGTAGCCTTGGTTGTCCACCAATGTCAAACCTGCAATATTCAAAAACCATCTCGTCAACTACCCCCTGGACTGATTCAACCTCTTCCAATTTCACAATGTCCCTGGTCACATATCACAATTGACTTTGTCACCGATTTACCAGCCTCCAACTGTCACACAACCATCCTCACCATCATCGATAGATTCTCTAAAGCCTGCCACCTCATGCCACTCACCAAACATCGGACTGCCCTACAGACAGCTGAACATCTTTGCAACAAGGTCTTCCGATTCTATGGGCTACCAGAGGATATAGTTTTGGATAGAGGTCCCCAGTTTACTTCACGAGTTTGGTCAGCCTTCTTCAGGACACTAGTAAATGTGAGCCTGACATCTGGTTATAATCCTCAATCAAAGGGTCAAACTGAAAGATTAAACCAAGAACTCACTCGTTTCCTGCAAACTTACTGCAGTCAACATCAGAACGATTGGAGTCGCTACCTTATGCAGGCAGAGTATGCTCAGAATTCACTTCAAAAAACCTCCACTGGTCTAACTTCCTTTCAATGCACCCTTGGATTTCAACCACCCCCCTTCCCCTGGTCTGGAGAACCCAATAATGTCCCGGCAGTCCGTGACTGGTTACACAGAAGCGAGGAGACCTGGAATCAGGCTCATACTCATCACCAGCATCCCATCCTTCGACATAGAGAACAGGTTGGTCGTCACCACCATCCTAGTCCAGAGTATGGTCCTGGTCAGTGAGTATGGCTATCCACAAGAGAATTACATCTTTGACTGCCCTGCAAGAGACTCAGTCATAGGTACGTGGGTCCATTTCAGATTATTAGACAAATCACACCTGTTTCTTTCCCCTACTCAAACCCGCTGGTGGTCCGAATGACGAGGCAGAGGAGGTGTCCAGTGACCAGGGAACGCTGCCCGTCATGGAAGATGGAGAGGAGTCATACCAAGTTCGAGAACTGTTTAACTCCAGGTGCCGGGGGAGAATTCTCCTGTATTTGGTCGATTGGGAGGGGTATGTTCCAGAGCGATCTTAGGTTAATACAAATTACATTCTGGACCCCAAGAGTTCCACCACACCCATCCAAATAGTCCGGCCACCCGACCATGTGGGAGACCCCAGTGTCGCCCGCCTCCTTGCGCCAGGAACGCTCACAGGGAGGGGGTTCTGTCACAGTGTTGAAACTCTGTGGTTCCCTCTTATGACCATCAGAGGGCCCCCTTACACAAATATCGACTCTTACACTCTCAAACTACATTTTACTATCAGTCCCGTGTCAGGTACTGATCACTCAGCCCAGCTGTAGCCCATTAGCTGGCCTATATAAGCAGTCTGTTCCTACCATCTCTTTGCAAAGTCTTGTATTTGCATTTCTGAGCATTTTCCTTTTTATAGCCGGCCTGTTGTACCTTTATCTGTACCTTGTGTTTGACTCTCTGGTGCCTGCCCCGACTTTAAGCCTGATTACTGATGACAATTGTGTTTGCCCTCTGTTACTAGTGTTTGAGCATTGCCTGTTTGACCACGATTCTAATAAAGCTTTCTTATAGATCCCATTTTGAGTGGTGCATCGTTACAATAACAAAGTTCATGTTCAAATTAAACAAAATATTTGAAACCAAGGTTTGTATTGTTTTATATATTACTACTAAACCACTAACCCATCTAGGAACCACTATACTAGGAACTACAATACATGTTTTTGCAATAAAGGTGTACAATTTCATTGCAATTAAATTTCGACACACACATGATGTTAGTAGCTTATTTATTTAAACACATTTTGAAAGCAAACCACTTATTCATAATATTTTGAGGTATATCTTAGCACAATATCTGTAAAAAAAATTGATGTTTGCATTGTTTGCTATTAAGAAGTTACAGAACTGTTTTTAGATGTTGCATTATTTCTAGTTCTCTAATTTGTGACTCTTGTACTGAGTCTCAGATTTTCTGGATTTGGAATGTTCTCAAATCAGTAACAGACATGAAATTACAAAGAAGCACCACAGAATAAATCTGACATTTTAGATTGTCACTAATCTTTTTGCTAGCTGATTTAATCAAATTATCTTCATATAAAACCTTTCTAAATGGAAGTGCTCAGGTTTACGTCGTGTCTAGATCTTCAGGGTTTGGTTGGGTTTTAAGATCTCTGATGAAACACTGAGAGCCAAGCTGAAGGGTCACTCGAGACTGACTGGAGTTGATGGGAAGTCTTTGGCCCGTTCAGGAAAGGAAACAAAGAGTGCCTCATCAGGATCAATCATCAGAGCATCTCCATTCTTGCTTTCATCTTTCACGAGAACAAGAAAAGCCTTGGCAACAACATCAGCCCTGCGATGAAAACACAATTACAAAGTTTCTCAGCTTTTATGTTAAATTCAAACCTTCACTTTATCTGTTCCGTATCTCTCCCTGGATACGAAGGATTGTTAACTCACTCCAGAAGGCCGCGCTTCTGCATCATTGTCTCTGTAATTCCCTTCAGTTGAAAGAAACTTCCGATATGCTCTTCTGAACTCATGGTGGACAGAAGATTGGTCTTCACAAACCATGGACAGAGAATGTTGATCCTCACCCCATAGTTAGACAGCTTGGAAACGGCCTGTTGATCAATCAATCAATCAAACTTTATTTCTATAGCCCTTTACAGCAGCCACAAGGTGTCCAAAGTGCTTCACATCAGATACAAATAACACATCATCTTGATGATGAGCAATTAAAAAAAAAAAAAAGTAAAATACTTTCTCTCTTTCACAAAAAAGCTGTGATGCTTGATATGGAAAATACATACTGCCATGGCACGACTGAATCCCACCACACCGTGTTTGGTCGCAGTGTAGATGGGTGCCATCGGGAAAGGCCCCAAACCTGCAAAGATTCAGTTCTCAGAATAAAAGGAAATTCTGCATCATTTACGTACCTCATGTTGTTACAAAAATATTCTCAGTGTTTTTTTGGGGGTCCAGAGCAATGTCGGACCCCATTGACTTACACAGTAAGGACAAAAGCAAATGACATGAGGTAAATTAATAAATGATGAGATAAGTTCTGTTTTTAGATATACTATCCATTGATTGTAGAAATTCCTTATAGGTCTAAGAACGTCTTCACAGTTTTTCTCAGTCGCTTTGGTTCAGGTCTCAAATGATAGTTTTTTAACAGTAGTTCAGATGTCTGAAGCTTCTTGTTCACATCAGATTTGAGTTTCCTATTGATTTGGGCAAATTGCATGTGTTTTGGCATGTGTGCTAATGAGAAATCCACAATTTGCACAATAACTAAATGCAAGTAGCTTATTGATAAAAAACAGATTAGTCGATTCTCAGCGAGATTGTCAAAATCTTCAAAATTTATGTTTATAAATATCTTTATAAATATCACAATCTTCTCAATCAACCCAGTCTGGAAGCATATATATATGGAGTTTGTCCAGCACAATCACTACCATTTATGAGTTTTGGTTCTTTGCTGCTGTCGCCTCTGGCTTGCTTAGCTGGGGACACTTCATTTACAGCGATATCATTGACTTGATTTCAAATGATTGCAAAGATACTATTTTAACTGTTTTAACTGAACTGAACTGGATGATGACATCACTGAATTCAATGATGAGCTGCCTTTAACTGGAAAATGAGTGTTTACTATTGTAATTTTGCATTATTGACTCACTATTTTCCTAAGTAATGTTGTTTGGTTGCTTTGACACAATCTGTATTGTTAAAAGCACTTTATACTGTAAATAAAGGTGACTGACTTGAGTATAAACACATTATATTTGTACAGTACATTTATTTGTAGAAATGTGTTACATGTAAACTGAAAATTCACACTTGCTTGTCCTGAAAGAGCAACAGGAAGACATAAGAATGTGTGGTTGTGCTGATAGCAAAAGACAACAGAGTGTGTGAAGACAAATACACATTGGTGAATTTTCAGTTTACATGTAGCACATTTCTGCAAAATATTTGTACTGCATGAAAATGTTTGTGTACTACAGTTTTTCTCAATACATTTTTATCTACTGTTCTGTTAAAATGTGTATCTAATATCTAAAATGCTTTAGTATAGAAAGCCTTCAGTCAAAAAAGGAGGAAAACAATTGCATATAACAAAATTAAATTAGCATGTAACATGAAATGAAAATTGCATGTCTAAAGTATAAAATGACAATGAAACATATAACATAAAATAAAATAAAATTTGCATATAACATTTTTTTTTTTTTTTTGGTGGCCCTGGCAAAATAACTAAGTTTTGAAGCATGAATTAAATGTTTTTGATGAGCTACTAGTAGAGTTGTTACAGCAAACAGTTGTGACAACTGCACTTACAGTTTGAATGTTAATGTTACGACTGTTTCAAAAAATGTGCCAAAGCAATTGGAAATTGTAAAACTGTAATTTGATCTGTGTTTATTTTAAATAGAGACTGTATCAAACCTGCCATAGATGAAACATTGACAATGACTCCTCCATTCCCACCATTTTCCTTCTTCATATGTTCTAGAGCGAGATACGTTCCTCTGACCACTCCACCCTGAGATGAACACAAAACACCTTCAGCTGAAGCAGATGGACAGAGAGAGACAGATGGAGAGAGAGAGAGACAGACAGACAGACTCACACATACAGACACAAACAAACACAGAAACAAATACAGACACAAACAAACACAGACAGTCACAAACAAACACAGACACAAAAAAAACACAGACAGGCACAAACAAACACACACAGACAGACACAAACACAGACAGACACAAACAAACAAACAGACAGACACAAACAAACACACACACACACACACACACAGACAGACAGACACAAACAAACACACACAGACACAAACAAGCAAACACAGACAGACACAAACACAGACACAAACACAGTCACAAACATAGACAGACACAAACAAACAAACACAGACAGACACTAACAAAAAAAACAAACACAGACAGACACAAACACAGATAGACACTGTGGCGAGCGCCCTTGGAGGAATCAGCGTCGCCCTGGCAACCAACGGAAAACACCTGCACGTCCTCGTCACCGGCTGATCAGTCACAGCTGCTCCCCATCAGTCTGCACTCTCTTAAGCAGCACACGCTGCACTCAGAAGACGGTCTCGAACCCAACGCAACGCTGGTCTCATCCCTCTCTCATTTCTCTGCAGAAAGCAGCGAGTGACTGACAGCCCACCCCCTTTGGAGCACGGGGAACGCACAGAAAGCACCAGCACTCAGGAAGCGGCTCACATCACTTCACCAGGCACCTTACCCTCTAAATAAATCCACCCTCCGGGGCATTTAATGCACAAACCCTTGTCGAGTGATTCTTCACCCCACGACAGTGGTGGAGAATGCGGGCAAAATAGCGAAGGATTACCGACAAGTCACCGCCCCAACTCCTAATTTTTTTTCCCTCTCCTTGTTTGTGTCACCAGCAGCACGGAAGGCGGCGCGCGCCCCCGTGATGGAGGATGTCCTGCAACGCCTCGCTGAAGTGAGCATCCGCCAGCAGCAAACAGCGGAACACCTCGCCACTCATCTGGGCAGGACGGAGGATGAAGGACTGAGACTCGGGCACAAGCCACCCGCCTATTACCAAAAATGACCTGTCAGGCCACGTCGCCCATGACTCCTCCCCCTAGCCCGCTCATCCCGCTGCCTATCATCGAGGTGCCCTTCGAGCGGATTGGAATGGACATAGTGGGGCCGTTGCTGAAGTCTGCCCGAGGGCATGAGCACATCCTGGTCATCGTCCACTATGCCACCCGGTACCCAGAAGCAGTCCCCCTGCGGAAGGCCACCGCGAAGTCCATCACCCATGAGCTGTTTCTGCTGGCCAGCCGAGTCAGTCTCCCCTCAGAGATCCTGACTGACCAGGGAACCCCGTTCATGTCCCGGCTAATGGCGGACCTCTGCAGGCTGCTGCGGGTGAAGCAGTTGAGGACCACAGTCTATCACCCCCAGACGGATGAACTCATAGAGAGATTTAACCAAACCCTCAAGCAAATGCTCAGACGAATGGAGGCGGAGGACAAGCGGGATTGGGACCTCATGATCCCCTACGTGCTCTTTGGGATCCGCGAAGTTCCTCAGGCCTCAACTGGCTTCACCCCCTTCGAGCTCCTGTTCGACAAATGAAGAAAACGGATCGACCGATTGATGGCGTTAGTCCGGGAACACCTCACCAGGGCCCAGCAAGCGCAGTAACGTCACTACGGCCGGGCAGCCCAACCACGTGAATTCCAACCCGGAGACCGCGTCATGGTCCTGGTCCCCAGCTCCGCCTGCAAGTTTCTCGCCTCTTGGAAAGGACCCTACTCGGTAGTGGAGAGGATTGGACCAGTCACATACCGCCTGAGACAGCCGGGACCGTGACAGACGGAGCAACTCTATCACATCAACCTCCTGAAAAAGTGGGTGGGGACCCTGGACCAAGTAGCTGCCCTGAGCCTCAACGAACCCGTGGTTGTGGATGTCAACCCCCACCTCTCGGCTGCCCAGAAGACGGAGCTGCAGCACCTGGTCAGTCAGTTCCAGGATGTGTGCTCCTCCCAGCCCGGCCAGACCAACGTCCTTCAGCACCACATCAGGACACCCCAGGAGTCGTCATCAGGCAACGGCCCTATCGGGTCCCGGAAACTCATCGGCAGGCTATTGAGGAAGAGGTCCAACAAATGCTGAAGTTGGGGGTAATAGAACCATCCCGGAGTCCGTGGTCCAGCCCCATTGTGATGGTCCCAAAGCCGGATGGCACCCTCCACTTTTGTAATGACTTGAACGAAGTCTCCGAGTTCGACGGGTACCCCATGCCTCGGGTCGACGAGTTGCTGGACCGCCTTGGAAGGGCCCGGTACATCAGTACCCTGGACCTCACCAAGGGCTATTGGCAGGTACCACTCTCCGAGGCCGCCAAGCTGAAGACTGCCTTCTCAACCCCCAGTGGCCATTGGCAGTACCGGACCCTTCCCTTCGGCCTACACGGGGCCCCCGCGATGTTCCAGCGGATGATGGACATCCTCCTGTGGCCCAACCAGGTGTGAGCAGCCGTCTACCTGGATGACGTCGTGATCCACTCCGAGGCATGGGAAGAACATCTGGATCGTCTGCAGATGGTGCTCTCGGAGCTCCGGCGGGCTGGGCTCACTGCTAACCCCCGAAAATGCCACCTAGCCCTCTCTGAGGGCAAGTACCTGGGTTTCCAAGTCGGCCGAGGTCTCATCCGGCCACAGGACATAAAGGTCGAGGCCATCCATGCTTGGGGTTTGCGGGCTATTACCGATGTTTTATCCCCAACTTCTCCTCTTTAGCCGCCCCCTTGACAGACCTGACCAGGAAGGGGCAGCCGGAGTGACCGACAGCCCACCCCCTTTGGAGCACGTCAGGACACCCACTTTCACTTTGGTTTGGCATCGAAGAGCACGGAGAACACACCAGCACTCAGGAAGCGGTTCACATCACTTCACCAGGCACCTTACCCTCTAAATAAATCCACCCACCGGGGCATTTAATTCATAAACCCTTGTTGAGTGATTCTTCACCCCATGACAACACACACAAACACACACACACACACACACAGACAGACAGACAGAAAACACAGACACACACAAATAAACACACACAGACAGTCACAGACACAGACAGACACAGACACAGTCACAAACAAACACAGACAGAGAGACAGACAGACAGACAGACTGACACAAACACTGACGGACAAACTCATACCAGGTTGATTGCAATAGTTTTTTCCCAGTTCCTTTCATTGATGATCCCTGCGTTGTTGCAAAAAATGTCTATGTGGCCAAATGTTTTAACAATTTTTTCCAAAACTCCTGTAAGGGACAACATGAAAGCATTCAGAGCATACCCACAATCTCATTTACTGCTCTTATAAAGTGACTTGAGTAATAGCAGCATTGTGATACTGTAATTCATATCAGTCTGAGCATCATGTAATCATCCCCAGACAATAAAACCTCTCTTAAATGTTCAAAAACCTTTAAAATCTTCCTCTGATGTGACGTCGGCTGAGTAAAATTCAGTCCTGCCCCGTCCATACTCCTGATCAAGTGTGTTCTTCAGTTCATTTCCCAGCGATGTATTCACATCGATTAAAGCCACCTGTAATCAAATGAATCTGTGAGCGCTATTACAGTACAGGACTCTGAGATTCAGAAGTCTACAGTAAAGCAGAGCAAGTGACTATTGTGTCCCTCACACTTTTTGATTTCATCTTTTTTATTATAATATATATATATATATATGTGTGTGTGTGTGTGTGTGTGTGTGTGTGTACATATATATTTTTTATATAAGCAGATGTTTCTATTTATTCCCTCAATGTGAATTTTACATTTTAATAGTCAGAATATGAATTGGAAAACGAACTTTACTCTTCAGGCGTTTCAACACAATTCAATCAAATCTGACGAGCAGGAACAGTTCCGTTCTTTAAAACGCTTTTCAACTTTGACACAATTTGACGCCCATCTTTCTAATCGATGACAGTTGTTTGTTTTTTTAAACAGACTTAGATCTAAATCTTGATGAAGAGAAATTATTTTGCTTTTTTACTTTTTCATGGCAACAAGGTTTTATAAACGGTTAACATTACGAAGACGCCTCACTATACTTATCTGCATCACTGTTACAATTTTCCTAGACACTGTCAAACGATCTTACTGTGCATATAGATACTTCTGTCTAGATCAATGTTCAACCTGCTTTTTATCTGTATCGCAAAGTCCTGTAGCATATTATTTGTCGTTCTAGAGGGCGGATTCCTTGTCATGCGAACAAACATTACAACAGCCTTTACAACACTGTATCGTTGAATTCTGCTACTTGTCGTTAATACAAATATAAGCACAAAAGGATATATATATATATTTTTATTTTTTTTATTATTATTTTTTTTTACCTTTGCCCCGTTTTTCAGGAGTATTTCGACAAAGCTTCTGCCCAAACCCTGAGCTGCTCCGGTCACCACAGCCACTTTCTCCTTCAGATCCATCACAACACACACCTGTCACAGAAACCAGAAAACACAGCAGCACTAATGACTAAAAACTATCTGTTGAATAACTAACAGTTACCAGGACAGAGGCAAGAGGCTTGGGTGAGTGGGAGGAGTTACACACCACACACACCACACACACACACACACACTGTATATAGCGGCTCTGCCACAGATGTGTGAGGAAACGATTGTCAGTGTGTCCTTCTAAAAACACTTTAATAAAACCTGTGTTCATTGTAAACATCCTGATAGGTTTGTCAAAGCATCCTGGAGACACAGTTCTTGTGGATCGAGTCTGTCTCAGTTTGTTCTGTTTCTTCATGTCACTCCAGACAGACCAATGAGGATCAGATCACAAAAAAATTACTGCATTATTACAATTAATAGCAAAATGAATGTTTGGCAATGTTAACTGTTATTTCCCACAGACACACTACAGCAAACAATAGAAATAAATGACTTTTTAGCGGCTGGAAATGACATTTAGGGCCACTATTGTATATAAAGTCACATGTAATGCATTGCACGGTAATGATGCTTTCACCATCTGGTAAATCACACATGTTAAAGATCATTTCCAGACAACAGATGAGGTCATGACACTTAAAAAGTCTACAAACTTTTAAGAACTTCCTCCAATGAATGACACATTGGTTGCATTAACCCTTTCTGTGCTTCCTGCCTGATTACTGTACATCCTGTGTGTACAAACCAGTACACAGTGTCCGAGACTCATGCCATCTCACAGAAACCGAGCCTCAGCTGTGAGTGATTATCCACATTTCCTGGAAAGAGAGCAAAACAAGAGGCTTGGTGATGATAATTAACAACAGACCTGACGTGTAAGGAAGAGGAAAGAAACTCTCATTTTGAGCTCTAAGAGACTGCTTTGGATAGAAGTATCTGACAAATATGCAAATCTGAATGTAAATTAATGAAATGGGATTTGAATTAAAACACCATAGATTGTGTTGATTGGGAAGAGAGCAGTTCAAATAAAATCACACAACACAAGTTTTGAAACAGTGCACAAATAACAACATCAGTTTGGTTTATTATTATAACCTGACTTTTAATTGTCTGCTATAACACACACACACACAAACACACACGCACACACACACACACACAAAGACAAATATCATCAATCTAATAGAATACCGGTTGAAGTCTAGGTAATGTTCCCACTCAGATATTTATTATGATTAGCACATATATTATAATTCGTTTTCATATTTACCGTCGTAAAAAAAATCTAATCAGTTAAAACGCATTTGAGAAATGTAATCAGTTAAATCGCATTTGAGAAATGTTTCTAAATAATGTCTCACAGATTATTCATTGCAACCGTTCTTTCTATTAAAAAAAATAATTAAAAAAAAATAAAAATAAAAACTAAAAATATAATTTACGTCTTTGTCACGGTCTTCTTGGAGGCAGCTGTTTGACCAATCAGCGCTTGCGCTCGGGTGACGTCGGCATGACGTATTTATGAAAAATGGCGGCTACGCGTAGCAGTGAGTTCGGCGATTTGGTTCAAATTAAAAAGCAACTTATTTCTATTACAGCGCAGTGTAAGGAAAGAGGACTCGTCCACAGTGTGAAATGGTAACGCAGATTCTATTTATAATTCAACACGTGAGGAATACAAACCGTTATTATATTACACATCTTAATGTGTGAGCGTTCGTTAGCATGACAGCTAGCATCATGAAATACAGAGATATTCGATCTGTTTAGAGTATCATACACTAACTGTTCCCTGACAGTATCGTGTAATGTGACACGTTCTATAATAACACACACTGTACCCTCTAAAAATATGCCTTGGGATATAAATATGTAAATACACTCCCCATACGCCCCTCTGTCCTTCACTAACACTGTTTTGATGTATGTTATGCTGTGTTCAACAGTTCAACATGTTTCTTGAGCAGTAAATCATTATATTATTCTGATTTCTGAAGATCAAGTGACACTGAAGACTGGAGGAATGATGCTGAAAATACAACTCCACATCACAGAAATACATTACACTTTAACACAGATTCACACAGAAAACAGCTGTTTTAAATAATAAAAATATTTCACAATATTCCTGTTTTTGCTGTATTTCTGATCAAATAAATTCAGGTTTGGTGAGCAAAAGAAACTTAAAAAAAAAATAATAATTATAAAACTCTTCCTAATCAAACACTTGTGACTGGTAGTGTATGCAAATGAAAAGAGTTTTTTTAATTGTTCTTCAGGGTGTAAAAACAACAATAAACGTGTCGTTTGTGTTTCAGGGCATCTGAGCTGGCGTTTTCTTTGGATCCGCTTCCTCTGAAGGAGATCCCTCCAGCGCCGGAGCTCACCGAGGTCCGTCTGAAGCCCTCGCTCCCAGTGAACAGATAGAGAAACAGACACGTGTGTATAACAGACATGTCTTCTCTCTTCCAGGAGGACGCTCGGGACCTGGATGCACTGTGTCTGGCCAAATCATACTTCGATCTGAAGGAATATGACCGAGCTGCATACTTCCTCCGCGGCTGCCGGAGTCAGAAAGCATATTTTCTCTACATGTATTCACGCTACCTAGTGAGATATTTCTCTCTTGTTTTCTTATGTGAATATTTTAGATCTGTTCTCTTACGAGATGAAATGTGAAGAAAGCAATATCCTTTATTTTCTCAGTCAGGTGAAAAGAAGAAAGATGACGAGACCGTCGACAGTCTGGGTAAGAGTGAGTGTTTTAAACCTGGCAGAGATGGTTTCCGCTCTCTCGTCTTCATCAGCATGTGTTTGGTTGTCTGCAGGTCCTCTGGAGAAGGGTCAGGTCCGAAACGAAGCCCTGCGAGAGCTCAGGGTGGAGCTGAGCAAGAAACACAGCGCCGGAGAGCTGGACGGGTTTGCGCTCTATCTGTAAGCAGCACATTAGTTCTCACGTACTGGGTCGTGGCCCAGAAACAGAGTGAAGGTCTGTCCTGATTGATTGAGTACCCAGCAGAAAATATCTGAGAACCACTGGTTGTAAAAAAAAGCAGTGATTTTCTAGAAGATTCAGCACATCAGTCTGTTTTTCTCGATTTTTTGACACACCGCACATAAAGTATAACTGGGTCAAAGACGTTAAGATATCCACATCATAAGAAATTTACAAAAGTGATTTTATGTCCATAGAAAGAACATTGAATGTGAGTAAAGTCTCTACTTTTAAGGTTCCGAAAAGTTTTCGGAGGGTAAATGGTCAATATTTGGTTGAAATTTCTGTAAAAATATGCTTATTCTGACGTGTACATATTAAGATATATAAAAGAATAATGGAACATATTACATTTCATTGGGTTTTAAATGAGTGGAAATGTCTTACTGACAAATGTCTGAAACTTAGGATGTTGGGACATTATAACAACCCCCCAAAAAAGTAAAATTATAACTAATTAGTATTTGTGGTGAGAGTAATTATTCTTTTAATATGGAATAAATAGATTTTTGCTGTAAATATACCTGACAAGACCGTTACACCGAATTACATTTTAGTCTCTTCTGTAAATCAGAGGAAAATGTATGATGTTTATTTTTTGGTCAAGAAAAACAAAATTACAATTAAATTAAACCGAGAACATGGTAATAAAATATGACTAGAACTCAGAGTTGAACTGTAAACATTCATCTCGATAATGTCAGATTACTTTGATAGAAAGGTATGTATTTAATTCAGCTGTTAAATTTAAGATCATAATTAGTACCAATTTAGCTCAAACAATTTAGCTTAAAGGTTGCATTAGAAAAACATGCTTGTGTTCAAGTGTTTTTGGTCCCAAATATTACTTGTAGTCCACTGTATGAAGATTTTTTTGGGGTATAATATGCCGCAGTAACTTTATTTTGCTGTCCTCTCTTACACAAGTGAAGTGTAGTGTCCTGCGTCCTCTAGTGAGAAACTATCATGAGTCTGAGTAATGTTTGGTGCGTCTCTGAACGTCATCTTTATTCAGTTACGGAGTGGTTCTGCGGAAGCTGGACTTGCTGAAGGAGGCGGTGGAGATCTTCGTGGCGGCGACACACGCTCTTCCTCTGCACTGGGGATCGTGGCTGGAGCTCTGCAATCTCATCACCAACATCGAGATGGTACTTCTCCTTCTGAAGCACACTGTGTGTAGTGTGAAGCGTGTACGCTGAAACCGAGACCGCTGTGTGTGTGTGTGTGTGTGTGTGTGTGTGTGTGTGTGTGTCTCAGCTGAAGTCCCTGTCTCTGCCGGAGTGCTGGGTGAGGGACTTCTTCATGGCACACATGTTCACCGAGCTGCAGATGATCAAAGAAGCGCTGCAGAAGTACCAGAGCCTCATGGAAGCAGGCTTCTCCAAGAGCACTTACATCATCTCTCAGATCGCCGTGGCTTACCATAACATACGAGGTGAGGGGTGCATGCAGAAGAGACCGAAACCTAAGTCAGGATGCTCGGTTATTCTTTCACTGATTGTTTATACACATGGTTTTAAGACCATTGAAATGTGAATATATCGCGGGGTTCGTACAGAGTGCTTAAAGTGCTTGATTTTGAAATCTAAAATCATGGAAAACCCTTGAAAACAGCCAGATTTTTGAGAAGGTGCTTGAAAAGTACTTGAATGTTTGAAGTGCAGTATTTATGAAATAAGTGTAATTTCCTTCGATAAAACAATCTTTTATGCAAAGTTAACGATGAATATACTGTGAGCTTGTGTTGCTTAACATTCCTCTGGTTAAACCGCGCATGTTATCTTACTAGATTTGTAACGTATATCATGTATAAACCTATGCCAACACAGGAGAATTCATCAACGTATTTCTAAATATGCGATTTCTTGTACATCGCTATTCCAAAATAAATGTCCAAACCCTCGCTCTTGAGTTTAGATGTGGCCAAATATTCAAACTACATGGATTTAAACTTTGAATGACGCTGTGAAGTGAAGCGTGGCCAGTCCGTTGGCGCCCTCTACAGGTGTTTGCTATAACACATAATAAACTAAAGTGGACTATGTTCATATTTTGTGTAGGTTTATTACGTAGACCTATTTTATCATGGTTGTTTAATAAAACCATGTTATTACTTGGTTTGGATACTTTATTTGAACAAATGATTATTGCCACATTGTTTTGAAAGCCTGTTTTTCACCTGCATCACAGGAAAATATCAGATCACTAAATTGTAAAAATAATCAGCAGATTACTTGATTCCTAAAACAATTATAAGTTATAGCTAGGGCTGGGATAAACGATTTTTTTTAACGATTAATCTAGCGATTAATTTTTTCAGACCGATTTGATTTCGATTATCTCCCCATTAATTGACTACTAACAATTTATACATGTTGATTTACATATCTGAATGAAAAAAACATGAATTCCTTAACATTGCAATATATGTTTATTGCTCTTAAAATTACAAAATAAAAGTCTGACTAAGAATGCATTACTTTGCACTTGTATAGAGATAGCATTCAATAAAACCTTGAAGCCTTGAAAACGCATAGCTTACTGAAACAAGCTTACTGAACACATAGGGCCTAGCTTACTGAAAAAAAGTTATTCTTTCAGATGAAAATAACAACAACTTGATGTCTAGCATTCAATAAAAAGGTCACCCAAAATACTTGTTTAGAGCAATTGAAAGAATACAGTAACCAATGTAAACTTGAGGGCTTTAAGCTAATACAGAGAGTGCTTTTCCAAAAGAAATAAAAATTAACAGTGGGAGCCAGCAGCCTGTCATGGAGAAAAAATCTCTGAATGCTCCACGTGAAACTTTGGCGTTCCGCCCTTTTTCTATCGTGTCTAATGATTTTGGTTAATATGCACGAGGGAGAGAGAGAGAGAGAGCGAGAGCGAGCAAGAAGCGGTCGTGTAGTTTGAAGACTGTGAGTGCGCGAGCGCTTGAATCTTTGGTGTTTCGCCCTTTTTCTATCGTGTTTAATGATTTTGATTAATATGCACGAGGGAGGGAGAGAGAGAGAGAGAGAGAGAGAGAGAGAGCGAGCAAGAAGCGCTCGTGTAGTTTGAAGACTGTGAGTGTGTGCGCGCAGCCAGGGCTCTCTCTCTCTCTCTCGTACGCGCCCTGTCATTCTATTCTACATCACTCACCGATCAAATAAGGCTATGACAGCCGCCAAAAAAAAAAGATCAATGCAGAAAAACCCCTGGATTGGTTATATAATGTTGGACACAATGTTGATCCGGCCATCGCGTATATTCAGCACACATAAGGTAAACGTTTTGCAAACGTTTTTTTAAAGAAATAAAAACGGGTCGACGACGCGTTGTCCCAGTCCTAGTTATAGCCTAGTTAAAAAATCTTAAAAATGGTATTAAAATAATGTCTTATTCTAGTGAACCAAGTATGTGTATATCTCATGAGCTAAATGTATTGTGGTGGTGATAAAGCTCATAATTTAACAAGTGTTTGATACAGTTTTCAATCTACAAGTCAATCATATTCATGAAAAAAAAATCGGTTTGAATAAGAGAAGCGATGACTTTGTCATAATATCCTTTCAAATGTTAAAGTTGTCACAGTCATTGCATGCTTTTGTGCTATTTTATTTGTGCTATTTAGTTGTATTAGTTTATAAGAATTTTAGAGATAATAACAATATAGTTTGAGAAGTTAGATTTTAGTCCTTGAAAGCCAAAATAAATTGTGCTTAAGTCCTTGAAAGTCCTGGGATTTTATTTAGCAGTTTCTGTACGAACCTTGATAATGTTAACATTACTTTACATAACATTAATCCTGGTTTCACAGACAAGGCTTAGATTGAAGTCAGTTATTCAATTTATGACATTTAAGTAGATTTTTATTTGTATATTTTTTTAAGTGTGATAATGGTTTACCTTACAGGGGTAATCAATTTACAACGTTAGCATGCATGCGATACGGTTTGCAGTGTGTGTGAGCCTGTTGTCAGAAAGAAACATTAAGTGATGTGCTTCTAGTTCAAAACTACTTAAATACATCAGTCGAGTGTTTGAGTAAAAGGCGATTATCTTAATATTATCTACTTCATTGTTTCTCCAGATATTGATCAGGCCTTATATCTGTTCAATGAGCTCCGGGAACAGGATCCTTTCCGCATCGAGAACATGGACACCTTCTCCAACCTGCTCTATGTGCGGGTGAGAGCTTTCTGAATGCACGTTATACATCTTACTATGCAGGTTTAAATGACTTTAACATGTTTAATCAATGCTGTATCTCTTTCAGTAAAGATAACATGCATTCAGTTGTTTAGTCTGCTTAAACCCAGCCCTTTCTTACACTGAACTGCATCCGTGCATTGACTGTGTCTGTGTGCTGTCAGAGCATGAAGCCGGAGCTCAGTTACCTGGCACACAATCTGGTGGAGATCGATAAGTACCGAGTGGAGACGTGCTGCGTCATCGGTGAGAAACCAGCTGTTAAAGCTCTGTGGTTCATCTCTGAACACGTCTGATTCTTAACCTCTCTCGCTCACACTTGTGTCTTCGCGGTCAAACCGTGAAATTTAACTTCTTTTGTTTTCAAGAAAATCAATGTAGTGTATTTTTGCTCAACAATATTTTTTGATTACTATTTAGAATCTTGAGGGGGATTTCATGATACAATGCAATAGTTATAATTTTTATTAGTTTTTGTTTTTCATAAAACAACTAAAAATTAGGATGTCTTATGAAATTGTCTTAAAAAAAGATCCAAATATAGTTAAAAAACAAGAAGAAATATCTGCAAATGGGTTTGGATTAAGATACTTTTTCTTTACCCCAAATGCATCCTGATTCAATAATTTTTTGATATTTATATTAAAAAACAAGACTGAAATACTAAGGAAGAAAACAATTCTTTTTCTGGATCGTGTTCATGTTTTCACCAAGTCTCATCGCATTCTGATGAAGCAGAATTGAAAACATAATATTTTTAGTTCAGTTCTGACTAAAGAGTCCCAGAGGGTTCGGCAGGATCGTGAAGAGCTTGTTGAGAGGCTTATCAGTTCTCCATGGAAGTTAACAGATGCTTGATTTCTTTCAGTTTTATTTCATTTGACAGATACTGTGCCAAAACATAATGGCCCACAGCACAAGTGCATGTGCTCAAAACAGTCTGGCTTCCAGTTAGCACGTGTTTGATTTCATAACAGGGGTGTGAGAAAATCAAACAAACTAGAAAATCCAGTTTGTTGAGGAAACTGTAAAATAACGTATCTCTGTAATCATTTAATCTGTGTTTTGTGTCCACTGGCAGGAAACTACTACAGCCTGCGGTCTCAGCACGAGAAGGCCGCTCTGTATTTCCAGCGGGCTCTGAAGCTGAATCCACGCTGTCTGGGGGCCTGGACCCTCATGGGTCACGAGTACATGGAGATGAAGAACACCTCCGCTGCCATCCAGGCCTACAGGTATCATCCGCTCGCAGCTCAGAGACGAACCAGATCAGTGCTGTGCATCATTCCCATCAGCACACTGGAGCACATTTAACTCCGGACTGCTTCACTAAGACTTTCAGTCCAACGCACGTCACATTAGTCAGCTTTCTCATAATAAATAATATGAATCTATTACTCGTTTCCTTCTTGTGTGATAGACATGCGATTGAAGTGAACAAGAGAGACTACAGAGCCTGGTACGGACTCGGACAGACCTACGAGATCCTCAAAATGCCCTTCTACTCGCTCTACTACTACAGAAAAGCTCATCAGCTGAGGTGAAGAGGTCTCGAGGATCGTTCAGTGTGTGTTCCTCAGGATCTGCTGGCTTACTGTGTGTGTGTGTGTGTGTGTGTGTGTGTGTGTGTGTGTGTGTGTGTGTGTGATGGTTTCAGGCCTAATGACTCGCGAATGCTCGTCGCTCTCGGGGAATGTTACGAGAAACTGTCTCAGCAAGTGGAGGCCAAAAAGGTAAAGTGGTGACTCTTGATTTTTCTGCAGAGTGTATGTGTGTGTGTGTGTGTGTGTGTGTAGTAATGCTAACGCTCTGCTCTGGCGTCTTCAGTGTTACTGGAGGGCGTATTCGGTGGGCGATGTGGAGAGAATGGCCCTTCTGAAGCTGGCCAAGTGAGTGTGTTTTCCTCAGGAGTGTGTTGTGTTAGTGCTGATGATGCTTTCACTGAAACCCTGTGTGTGTGTGTTTTCAGGCTTCACGAGCAGCTGAATGAATCTGACGACGCTGCACAATGCTACATCATCTACATCCAGGACATTTTCTCATGTGGAGTAAGTACCTGAAACCTCACACTGCAGCAGCGTTTGACTAGTGAATGTTCTGTAGGAAGACTTATTCACAGCTGACAACGTTCACTTCCCAGAACCTTAGTTTTTATTTTATAGAATATTATTTGAACGTTAATCTAACATTCCTTTATATCAGAGATAAACCACAGGGAAGAGCAGATTATCGCCGAAAAGTCAAACGAAGTGTTTTGGGCACTTAGTATTTTTCTTGCATGCGTGTGCAGTTCAAGATCTACACGATTATCTGCAGTCTAAGAATTCAGAATCGAAGATACAAAACTCTGCTATATAAAAAATCAGTTGTGTAAAATTTCAAGTATTCAAGCTAAAAATCATCATAATTCAGAACTATGTTAAATGCCACACAAAATTCAGTTTTGATAAATGCCACTTGTCAATAATTCAAATTTATACAATAGAAATAGAAAATAGTTTTGTCATATAATAAACTCCATACGAGCGCATAGTATTGTTTTAGTTCGAAAGTACTAAATGTTCCTTCTTTATAAAGATCTTGAATTGTAAGTATACCCTTATGTTGAGAAAAAAATACTGTGTAATCCAGCAGAAAAAAACATGAATGCATGTAAAACTGGGAAGACTTGTGTGATCTGCTGAGTAAAGGTGTGTGTGTGTGTGTGTGTGTGTGTCAGGAGCAGCTGGAGCACGCCGAGGTCAGCACCGCTCTCAGGTATCTGGGTCAGTACTACTTCAAGAACAAGCTGTACGACGAGGCGTCTCTCTGCGCTCAGCGCTGCTGCGATTATAACGACGTGAGTTCCTCTTCATCATCCACTCACAACTCAGGGATGCAAACTTGTCACCTTTCAGAACAATTGTCATTTTGAATCCAGAACAGGTGATTCGTGCAGATCTGGTGACTCTTTCCACTAGAGGTCGACCGATTAATCGGTTCTGCGGAGTAATCGGCACCGATAATATCGGCCAGTGTGCGTCAGCCTAGCTGTATTATCAGTCAAATGAAGTACCAAATCAGTTCTGTTCCCGCTCAAATACAAGTGATTTCAAACTGGGTTTCCAGGACTGTGTAACAAATTCAGCTGAAGTGCTACTCAAAACTGGCCTAATCACGTTCCTGGGTAAATTGGCTATCCAGATTGCGCCAAAATCATGATCCAGTGGACCCTAAGCCTCTTTCCAGGATGTTCCACATCGGGTGGAATTGCATTACACCAGCAGGAACCGTATAGAAGCAGTCCAATTGTGTATTTGTGTGTGTGCTCCGGTTTAGAATTACAGATGCAGAAGTTTCTATTTATGCTTTAAACCTTAATGTTGAGTATCACAGCCAATCACAGGCGTCTCTGGAAAGCATTGACCAATCAGAGGTGTTTACTGTATGTTAGTCAGAATCCATCACTTTCTTCATCTCCTGATGAGTTTGCATCTCTGAGAACTAAAACTGATGACAGGAAGGTTTACTGCATATTAAATATTTCTGATCAACACTAACTAGATCTAGTAGAATTTGCAGAGGAACGTGTTTTCAGCATATAGTTGAAGGTTGTTAACATCCAGCATGTCGTCGGAACCTTTGAGCTAAATTAGTTTAGTGTTGCTAGCATGCTTTAATATTGCCAGAATATTTTAGCACTTGGTTAGCATTAGTTATCATGTCATTAGCATGTTTCAGAATTTGGCTAGTATAATTACACGTGCTGCTAGCATGTTTTAACATCGTTACATAATTTTAGGATGTACGTAGATGACGGCATGTTTTAGTATTTTTCTAAAAGTTGATGTAATTTAACTTTTTTTTAAGATGATTTAGCATTTGGTTAACTAACATATCGTTAGCATGTTTTAACATCAAGTTGTTGACGTTTTACTATGTTTGAACATGTTTTAACATTTTTCTATAAGTTGATGGAATGTAAACGTATAAAGATGTCGCTCGCATGTTTTAATATCGTTACCGTATTTCAGGTTGTTTTTAGATGATCATGTTTTAACCTTTTTTAAAGTTGATACACTGTTGTAAACGTGTTTTTAGGATGTAGTTGTAGTTTTTTTTCTCTAAGTTAATAGTATGCTATCATGTTGTTAGCAGGTGTAATAAATTGGTATAATTTTTTTAGGAGTTGCTGGGTTGTATTAAGATTGTTACCGTTTTTTTTTTTTTTTTTTTAAGAAGTTGGTAGTACGGTAACATGTTTTAACACGTTAGCATATCTTTGACAGACAGCTAGGTTAAAGGCAGAACAGATTACTTGTGTGTGTTTAGATTTGAGTGTGTACTACTTTGATAGAATCACTGCACCATGGAATAAAGAGGCACTTGTGATAATTAGTGGTGTAACCTGTGTAACCTGTGGTTTTCAGGCGCGAGAGGAAGGCAAGGCTTTGTTGAGGCAGATCTCTGCGGTGCGTGAGCAAGGAGAGCCTTCCTCCACAGACCTGACTGTGCCCTGCGTCTTCAACCCGCTGTCTAACAACACCACACCCGTCAGGAGGGTGTCTCCGCTTGACCTGTCCTCCGTCACACCCTGACACTCCTCTACACACTGTAAATAACACCGCTGCCTGCTATAACAAATAAACTGGTCCAACATTGACAGTTGAGTGTTTGATTACAAATCTCACCCATATTGTACAGTGGAAAGACATCCAGAAGTGACAAACCAACATCTCCGACCACAGAGACTTTCCCAAACGCATGCAAAATGTGCAAAAGAGGAGCCAAAGCAAGAATGTAGTGCTAAAATCTGCATTTGACCATTTACAAACACATCAAAGAACAAGACGTGTGTGTGTGTGTTTGGTAATAACACTTACTCATTCTCAAACATTTTGAAACTGATAAAGCGGCAACCATCAAAGAGTTTTACAGGCTACATTTTTGGAAGACAAATGGAATGTAGGTTACTATTTGGAATCAATACTTCTATCTTGCTTCTTTTTTGATTTATTTTGCATAACATACAAAATTATAGCTGCAAGCAGCAATTACGGGGCCAAGCACTCCACCGGTAAATTAAGGAGCTAAGCATGGCATGAAGGACCACACCAAATGCAACAGTGAGCAATTACAGCAATTTTAGGATGATTGTAATTGAAATGGCTAAAAAAATCATAACAGAACCACTAGTAATATGATTAAATGGCTTCTCACTTTTGACCAAGAGGTGGCGCTGTTATCAAATCATTTTGGCGTGTTCTGTGAGAGATGACAATGGCACACACAAAGTTTGGTGTCAATATGCCAAAGCATTGCAGCGATACAGCCTCAAGTGTCATTTTGGCATGATGCCTCAAATTCGTCGCGGAGGTATGTGAAAATGGTTTTGTCTATCGACACAAAATCCGTATCTTTGTGTCAGCACAGTACGAAGATCATCTGATTAGAATTGGTGAAAATCAGACCAACAGTTGATGAGGAGTTTGAAAAAGTAGGTTTTCAACATGGATCAATATGGCGGACCAGAAGTTCTGCTTACTCTGGCATATTTGGTGTCTAGTAACATACTATGGTGTCATGGAGCCGAATATTTTTGTAATTATTTTCATATTGATACGATAATGCGTTAAAAAAATACAGCATTTTAAATCATAATTTAAAATGGCCAACGCCTAGAATGGCTGATACGGGAAATCTGGATATCATTCGACTCAACCTGACTCACTGAATCTAAAGAGACCAGTTGTGTGATTTTTGGCCGAACCATTTAGAAGTTATAAGCCAAAATATGCATTTTTCATATCTCCTGACCACTAGGTGGAGCTGTGTCGAAACACTGCAGGTAGTCTCAGGTCATGCTTATTTTAACACACACCAAGTTTGGTCTCAATATGCCAAACCGTTGCTGAAATATAGCCTCGCATGCATTTTTGCGTGCTTTTCGTCAAATTTGTTCATGTGTCATTCAAGAACGGTTGGAAAAATCAACTTGAATTCCATAACTTCTTGCCAGCATGGTCTGAAAATGATCTGAGCCAATTTTCGTGAAAATCGGACTAACCACGAGTTCGAAAATGTAGGTTTTTCGAAAAATGTAAAATAGAACAACTAAACCTTGTGATTTTTTTAAATTTTGGGGTTAAATCGATTTGGCATAAGCCAAGGATTCAGAGGAAGAAATAATTAACATTTTCTGGCTTACAGTTCAAAAGTTATTAGCATAAAAAATATTGAAATTTGGACAAGTGGTGGCGCTAGAGAGTTGGATTTAGAGACTTCAAATTTGCTATAGTTAATGTTGGGACTGTCTTCTATCTGTGTGCCAAATTATACATTTTCCCGCAATCGGTTCTATGGGCCTTCGGTGCTTGGCCCCTAATAATAATAATAAACAATCAACATGTAAGGAAAATAAAACCGGTAATAAGCCCTATTCGGACGGGACAAGTTTTACAGGGGGTCGTTAGAGAAATCTGCGTTTCACAGACGTACTCGGTGATTTTAATCCCGTCCGAATCTGCCACGTCTGTGTTTTCTCACACAACCTCTGTGATAATTCCAGAGCAAATTACCTACCGTTTTTCAGCAAACTCAGTGATCCTCTGAGAAAACTAATCCCGTCCGAATGCGAATGTCTGTGATTGCCGGTGATATTTTATTTCACAACGCGTCTCCTTGTGTGTTTTGGCCAACGTGAATTACCGTAGATGCTCTTACGCGCGCATGTTTGATATATTTGCTTAGCGGCAAATAAATAATAATAAAAAAAATAATACAAATAATAAAATCAAGAGCAAGATCGCGTAAACTGTTAATACCGGCTATTGTAATGTCAGCATCAGGTAAGATTACTCACGTTCAGTTACATAATGTTTTAATTACATTTAATAATAATAAAAAAAGGAAAACAAGTGAAACTAAAGGAACCACACATTAACATGGTTTTGTTATACTAGCCATTTAGTATTTATTGTGTAATAATACTAAGGCAATCATTCTGAATGAATGCAATGCACGCATACAGAGCGCGTGATCTCTGTGACGCCCAGATGCACAAATCAGACCCTCCCACCTCTGTAATAAACACGGAGATACTAGTCCCGTCTGAATTGGTACATGAAAATCACAGACGTCAGGTGATAAGAATTGAAACTCAAACGTAGTTTAGAAAACTAGTCCCATCCGAATAGTGCTATAGCTTTTGCTCTTCAAATGACAGTTGCACAATGAAACAATTTTAAGAGCAAAGATCCATCCGACGCACACTAAAATAATTTAACGCACAGCTAACCGTGGATTATTGCGATTATACCATGGTCACTTGTCAGCACTGATAATGATGTTTACAGTGAAACGTAAGACTGGAAGGGTCAGCTACGACTCGTTAGCTTTAGCATTCTGCCTGCTTCAAATCAGACACAGATGAAATCTGTGAAAATGTGAGATCACATTTAGATGAATCAGTGTTTCGACCGCACGCTCGCTCTCCAGACTGCAGCTACACACCCAGCATCAGGAGCTCCTTCAGCTTCTACAACACACACACACACACACACACACACACACACACACACACAGTCAGTGTCAGGAAACAAGCTCATTGCTGGAGATCAGGTCTGACTCTGTGCCATCAAGCGCCCCCCGGAGGAGCAAACAGGATCTTCATCTCACACTCAAACTAACATCTCCATCCAGTCGGGGAAGACCTTTTTAAGCAAAGAAACCTTAAGGAACACTGTCTCTTGTATTAGCAGTTTTTATTTGAAATAGTTCCAACCAATCACCATTACTTCATCGCACAAACAATAGCATAAGGTTTGAAAACACTAGAATATTGAAATAATGGTCAATAACTAGAGAAGCTAGTGTTAGATGATTTTTTTTTTTTTTTTTTTAGAAAACAAGCAATTGATAAAAAGAGTGCAAGACTAAAAGTAGCACGTTTTTTTCTTTTCTTTTTAAAGAATAGAGTTAGTAAAGAGATGAGATATATGATGCTGGATATTCAGCTTTGAACACAGCACAGTTCCACATCTTCACACTTGCTGATCAATCACACAATCTCTGGGTCCTGACTGATTACAGGTGGTTAATGACAGTCAGATTCCAAAAATGAAGCACTTGTAATTAGATTAAACTGCATTTTTAAATATTTTGTAATCTTTATTGATTTGATGATTACATATTCACACCATAGTAATAATTTAATTGTAATGTATTGATTCTACCTAATTCTTTATTTACATGTTCCTTTCTAAAATATCATACAACTCTCTCTCTCACACACACACACACACACACACACTCAGAAAGTCTTCCAGCTTCGTGAACATTCACACAGAGACCAGTCACTTGTCAGACGGATGTAATTACACAGAAAACAGACGCCACACAGCATCTGAGCACTGGATTTACACAAATCCTCCACATAAGAAGTGTTTTCTCAGCATTGCATCAGCTACTGACGAACACATTCATGTTTAACAGAATTATGGGTTATTTAACCATGTATCATCACGTCTTTGGGAAGCTTTTGTCTTTCAGAAAGATTTAAATGCTCAAATTCAATGTAATGCAGGGATTCTCAAACTTCTTTCACCTAATATATTAAACGATGGTTTATGGTCACATGACATGCAGGTAAACAAATACAGTTTTTCATCTTTTTTATTAAGCACTTTATTTTGATTGTTATCATTATAAAATGACTTATTTTGATTTGATATTGTTGTGTAATTCATTAGCAGTTCTTTCATGAACCCATTTGAGAAACCTTGACATAATGCAATGTTTAATGCTGTTAATAACAACTCTCTCTTTCTCGTACAAGAGTATTCAAAGTTAAATCAATGTGATAAATGAGTTTGGTCCTAAAGTGTGTTTGCCATCTAATTTATCCATCAGAGACGTGTGCATATCATTCTGCTTAACGATCCCAGCGTTCATCTTTATGTGATTTAAAACTATTTAAGCACAGAGAGTGACTTATTTCATCTTTAACAACCAGTGAGCAGAAAACTACATCAGTATATATTCAAAAACAAAGACATTTAATCTCAAGTTGAGCTTAAACATGAGAAAGAAAACACTTGTGTACAGTATTTTTAGATCTGTGTGTGTTCGGTGTTAAAGAGACGGCAGTCTGATAAACACACTGCCTTACTAATGTTAATCAAAGGACAAAAGAAAATCATTCACTGATCCTGACTAAATCTATGTCCAATTATAGCGCTTTGAGTATTAAGAAAGAGGTATTACAAATAAAATGTATTATTATTATTATTATTATTAGTTGTGTGGATTCACATTGAAATGACTGAACTTCTCAGAACAATGGTAAATGTGTCAGCAGCTTGAAGCTAAAGTCATCTGTTCTTCTGCTTAATGATGTGCATCTGACTCTTACAGATCATTAGAAAAGAAAGAAAGTGTAGGACAAGGATTTTAGTTCTAGGGCAGGATTTTGAGATGTGGACATTAAATGAATCTTAAACACTTTTTATAATCAGAAAGGCAGTCTCTTTGTTGTGTCCTAACATCAGTATTCAGTTCAAGTGAAGTCTGGGCCGAGTGTGAATAATTCCCAGGCTGGATGTCGTATATCTCCTCGCCGTCCAGCTGTGTTGTTTCACTGAGAGTCCACTGACATCGCTGTCCCAGGATGAACCCGCTGTCAGCCGAGACGTGCTTTCCTCCTGGACATCACAGAGACACTCAGAGATGGCCAAAAACAACCTGAAACTCCTGAGGGACAAAACGGACTCAGTAAAGGACAATAACTAGTATTATTCCAAGTGATTTTTATAGAAACATGTCCAATAATGTCTCAAGAATCACCACCTGCTCATAATTCTCTACATTTTTAATAATACAAATATGCATACATCAATTTTTTTTACGTTTTGGTTACAATTACTAAAGTTGTATCATTAAAAAAAAAAAAAAAAAAAAAACTGGTAACTTGTCTTTCCTTAACATCAAAAAAAAAAAAAAAAAAATCCAATTATTAATCTAAATTTTTCTGAAATGCTAATGTAGATGAAAAAAAGTGCATTGGAAGTATTTACTGCTCTATAGTTTTTATGCGCTGCTCACTTAGATGAACTGAAGATACAAGGCTTTAAATCTCTCAAGATCTGATTAAACATCTCCACAAACAGCATCACCAGCTTCAGTTATTACTAACCAGACTGACTTTATTTCTGTTAAACATCTACAGAAGATCTTATTGAGAATTAATAGAGATTTAGATGTTGACGTCTCATTGAAAATGTTTGTCATCACCATCATGGAGATCAGTGTTTGATTTAGTTGTGCTCTTGATCCTTGACTTTTGTTCAGCATGCATTGTTGCAATAAAAATAATCATTATAATCATAATAATCACTTAAGTGTGTATAAATTATTTTTTTTCCACATTTGAGTTTAATGTTTTCTTCCCATTTAACATTTCAATTCCAAAATAAAGCAAAATAACTGTTGTCTAAACTACTTTAAAGCTGTCATTTTGCCTGTTATTAAAACAGACATGTCTGCTTTTTCAACACATAAATATTTTCTGAAAACACCTGCAAATGCTGGAAAAAAAGCAACAGTATAAGTCAAGGGTCAAGAGTCCAACCGAACAACTCTGACTTTAAACAAATAAAACATTTTCAACAAGCGGTCAACATCTAATCCTCTATTAATTCTCAATAAGATCTTCTGTAGACGGTTAACAGAAATAAAGTCAATCTGGTTAGTAATAACTGAAGCTGCTGATGCTGTTTGTGGAGATGTTTAATCAGATCTTGAGAGATTTAAAGTCTTGTATCTTCAGTTCATCTAAGGCTGTGGCTGAAGAAAGTTGTAGTTTATTTCTTATTTCTCTTTCTTTCAGAGCTTGTTCACAGCAGGTGTTTGAATGATTCTGTTAGCTGGGACTACTTCTTACATTTTAACTAGAGTAACTTGTAATCTGTAAACCATTAAACACTACTCTCTCTTTACCTCTTTGAGCAAAGCGTGCCGCTGCATCTCAGAGTGAAGCTCCTCAGTAAGAATAACTTCAAGAGCCTTTTCACTATTGATGATCTCCTTCACGGTGGATGCTAGGGGTGTGTGGGTCCGTGATAATATCATAGTTTTAACCACGACATTATCAAAAAAGGAAAAGGAAAACCTTCAGCCTCTTATTTCTATAATGAGGACTGAATAAGCTCTAGTCTCTATCACTTACATTAGATTCTAGCATGTGACAAAATCACCCCCCCCCCCCATGTGAAATATCAGTTCGTTTTCAGATATTTCCCAAGTGATGTTTAACAGAGCAAGGAATTTTAACAGTATTTCTTATTACATTTTTAATCTGGAGAAAAATGTATTTATATCAATTTGCCTGGAATATAATAATTATGTAAAAATTTAAAAAGCTGCTAAAGTCAATATTGTTATTCCTCTTAAGAAATGAACTGTTTGATTGGCTACAGAGCAGACCACTGTTATTCAATGGCTTGCCTAATTAACCTCATTAATCCTCGAAGCCTTTAAATCACAATATTTCAATATTAGATTATGCATTTATATCCTTCAACAAACAAATATAAACACCTGAAAACACACATTATTTACTGTCAGGACGTTTCTGAATGAACTAACGTTACTAAACACGAGTCATTCGGTTAGATAGCTGCGTTTCAGTTCAAGGGCACTGTTTTTTGCAGGTCGTTAAACGATGTGAGAACAAATTAACAGTATTTTGACAGAATAACAGTTTATTTTATTGATCTTGGGGCTGTTTCATGAAACAAGTTTGCCAAATAAACCAGGCTTATTTCAGTTAGTCTGACTTATTTTCACTTGATTTGGTTTCATAAAGCAAAATGACCATAGCTGGAGTTCAGTCACTGCAGCAAATTTATTTTTGGGCTTAACTGTCACAGAATGGAATGCACAGGATTGTGGGAAATCAAAGACAGCGAAGGATACATCTATGCTCTATATTTACATTTTATAGTATATACTGTATATAAATATATATATATATATATATATATATATATATATATTAGGGCCGGGACTTTAACACGTTAATTGAGATTAATTATTTACACAAAAATAACGCGTTAATTAAGATTAATTAATAAATAAAAAAAAATCTGCATTTTGAATAACTTATTTTTGCACCGAGGAACGTTTCTCACTGGATGAGTTTCTGCGGACCGATTATACTGGAGCACCATCTAGCGTTCATGACTTCAGACAACAACAAACCACAGTGAACATGAACGAGGAAGCAGACGAGACCGCTTTGGTTGGCCCCTTGCAGGGGAAATTTTGTTTAAAAGACGGACGGATGGAAGCGTCGATAAGAGCATGGTTGTCTGCAAGCTATGCAACAAGGAATTCGCATATCACCGCAGCACGTCGAGCCTTAAGTATCACCTCAACGCAAAACACATAGCAGCTAGCGTTGACACACCCAACCCACACTCCACCAGATGACTGGTTTAAGGACCAGGGTAACTAAGTCCACTTCGGAAAAAATAACCAACGCCCTGGCTCACTGGATTGCACTCGACTGTAGACCACTTGGAGTGGTAGAAGATAAGGGCCTGCAAAATGTACTACAGATTGCGTCGTCTGACACAACATACGAGCTGCCATCCAGAAAGACAGTGACAAAAAGAGTCCAGCAGCTTTATGACAATGAAAAGGAAGATAAAGAGAATTTATTGGAGAAAGCCGAGTTTGTTGCCCTGACTGGGGATCATTGGACCTCGGTAAGCAATTCAAATTACTTCGGTGTGACGGCACACTTTATTGACGTCAAGTAGCGTCTTCACTCATTTGCCTTAACTATCCAGAAGACCACCACTAGGCACTTTGCTGAAAACGTGGCAGGAGATTTTGAGTCTGTGGCAGAGGCCTGGGAAATCACACAAAAAGTACAAGAAATAGTCATAGAGGTATCCTGAGGCCAATGGGGTTGTTGTTACTGAAATGTTGATTAAAGCAACAGAGATTTATTTTTCATCAGGATATTGGAAGAATGGGGACTGAGGTCAATCACTGGCACTTTATTTTATTTTAAATGGTACACTTTATGTTGAACTATGTATTATTTTGTTGGTGCAACTGGCACTTTATGTTGAACTCTTTATTGTTTTGGCCAAGGTTATTGAGAGTTGGACTTGTTATTTTATGGCCTCTGAAGCAACTGAGCGATGTTTTGTTTGTTCTGAATGTACTTGACAGTATTGTGTTTTACTTAAAAAAAAAAAAAAAAAAAACACTTTACAGAAGGTTCCAGCACCTATAAGCTTCCTGAATTTCTGAAATGTAATATTTCTAAATTGTTTCTAAATATGCTATTGCTACACTTCATGGCAAAAATTGCACTGGTCTGCTAGACTTGGTTGAACAAAAATAAACAATATTTTGTTGCTTAAGCTTATGTATTCAGTCATTATTCAATGGTATACTATAAATCCATGTGAAAAAAATTACTTCTCACTGTTCTCAGGTCAAATATTAATATGCGATTAAAATGCGATTAATTTCGATTAATTAATTACAAAGCCTCTAATTAATTAGATTAATTTTTTTAATCAAGTCCCGGCCCTAATATATATATATATATATACATACATACACACACACACACACACGCTTGTTTTACATGAATGTATTTTTCAAAAATATAAAGAGCAATATGTAACATTTCTCCAGATTTATTCATACACAGAATAATGTTGTTTCACCAAATGTTTACTTTAATATTTTTTTAAAATTATTGAGCACTCATGATTTTTCTAGAATAACGTTTGCTGCTGAATTATCTATTAACCTAGTTTATAATATACTATATATATTTTTTGTCATGGATTGTGATTATGTCGTGATTAATTTATGTTTAACACATAACACGAGTGATGATCAGGTCAATAATGAGTTAGCATTGGTTCTGAAAGAAATCGTATCATTGCATCCACTGATCTATATATGACTGATTATTAGTCCAAAAATAAAAATGGAATTTAAACAATCAAATAAACAAAAAATAGTCTACAACCAACTATATTTAAAGTATCGTGCCCAAAATTTGCCCAAACATTTTAACAGTTGCTACTTGCCCGTTCAGTTGATCAGTGGTTTTCTAGCCATGCATCATTTCTCTCTGGTTTTATGACAGCTGTAGCTTTTATGGTTATTAGTAGAACAGTAAAGCATTATGATTAATGGCTATAACAGTGCTCACTACTACTAATCAGTGTTGAGTTTTACTATGAGGTTAACCCTGCCTTATTTATATACTATACTATACAATAGTAATACTTTTAACCATTAAAACCATTAAAAATGCTTTTCAGTAGTGTGTTTTGAGACATATTCTATTAGGACTTATTGTAACGCAAGCCCAATGCCAGACGAGAAAAAGTATCAGTTATTTTTAGGAAGTAATGCAGTATTGTAATGCATTATCTTTAAAAGTATTTTTTCCCAAAACTGCTAACCATAGCTTAAAAGTAAAAAAATAAAATAAAAAAAACATGGTTACAGCACTTTTTCTATCATAAATCCATGGTTGATGTTCATAAGGGCAATAGCTCATGTTTCTGTGTGTGAAAGTGAAGTAATGATGGCCTATATGACCATTTCCTATTGTTCATGTGTGTGTGTGTGTGTGTGTGTGTGTGTGTGTGTGTTTGCCAAGCTTGTCTGGCATTACCTGAGTCTCAAGTTACACCAGTTTTGATGTCGGATATTTTGTGAAAATAAACGATGTGGTTTCCAAGCACAAATGATTAAGGCATTAAGGCTGAATAAATCACAAAAGAGTGTTTGGTTTGACGCCTGCATGTGAGTTTCCTTTCACGTTTATGACCTTCAGAGTCTGCCCTTATGAAACAAAAATATATTGCACTATATTGGAAAATATCATGTAATATATTAGGTATATGTATCATCAATATATTATCAAAATGTACTCAAATATATAAAATATTAGAAAATAAAAGGGAAAATAATATATTACAATATATCACAATATATTTTAAGAAATATATTGGTAAATATATTTTCCTTGTGTAAGGGTGAGGCATGTTGCATTGATAAAAATATGAAGACAGATGCTCAGAAAGATTAGACTGACCATTTATCAGCAGTTCCTATGCAGACTGATCTAAAACACACAGAAAGGATGTCCCCTCATGCTTCTCCATCCAAAGACCTGTTTTTCATGCTGTGTTGAGTAATAATATCAAGTCAATACTAGTTGGTCCCCTGGGCAAAGTTACGTCCAGTGGACATCTTTTTATGTCTTTGCAGGCGTTGAAAAGACGTCCACTGAGGTGACAGAATGTTTTTATTATGTCTTATTATTTTTTATTTATTATGTTTTATTATTATGTTTTTTTATTTTCGATATAGACGTTCACAGCTCCTCCTTACAAGGCTCTGTGACTTTATTTCTGTCAGACATCTAGAGAAGCTCTTATTGAGAATTAACAGAGGTTTAAATGTTGATACTTGATTCATTTGAAGTCACCGTTGTGGTGATCAGTGTTTAGTTGGGATTTTGGTCCAGTTACTTCTTGTGTTCACAGTGTGTGTGTGTGTGTGTGTGTGTGTGTGTGTGTGCACGTTGGATGGGTTAAATGCAAAGCATGAATTCTGAGTAGAAGTCACCATATTTGGCTGAATGTCACGTCACTTTAAAATTGTGTATGCTTACAGATAATACGCCTTGTGTTCAGTTAACAAATTTTTTTTTTTGTTCTGATATTTTTTAGGTTAATTTGATTATTAATGTTGTAACAACTTGTGATATTAAGTTATTATTTAAAGTTGGGTGGACTTTAGTCCTCATTTGTTAAGTTTATTAAAAAAAGCGCCTGCGATAAGTTGCCTTATTTTTTAAGTTAACGCAACCTTTTTTTTTTCTTTTCTTTTTTTTTAACAGTGTAGAGTTTCAATCACATGCATTGATTACTTAGACTTAACATCAGACCTTATATTTAATTTAATCTTTATATATAACAGCCATTTACAAAGAGGATTCTAAAGCTCGAAGAATAATGTTAGGGTCAGTTTTTCGTAAAAAAAAAAGAATTTGTGTGAAACAGTATTACACAAAACACACACTGCTGTTCAGTTTGGGATCAGGCGTCTCTTCTGCTCATCAGGGCTGCATTTATTTGTTCAAAAATACAGTAACATTTGTGAAATATTATTATAATGTAAATCATCTGTTTTCTGTGTGAATCTGTGTTAAAGTGTAATGTATTCATGTGATGCTCCGCTGTATTTTCAGCATCATTCCTCCAGTCTTCAGTGTCACATGATCTTCAGAAATCAGAATAATATGATGATTTACTGCATTTATTACTGCATTTACTTATTATTAATACTATTGAAAACAATTAATGTTTTTGTGGAAACTGTCATGTTTATTCAGGTTTGTTTAGAAGAACTAGCATTTTTTAAAATATAATTTTTGTCACAATACAAATATCTCTTTCGATCAATTAAAAAAAAAAACATCTTAAAAAAAAATGTTACTGGACAACCAACTTTTAAAAAGTAGGATGTGATGAAATGTATTAACAATGCTATTATATTTATATATGAATGGGTATATCACAATTTCATTTGTATATGCAGTGAGCAGAAAGGCAAGGCATAAGTTCCTGTAAGAAAAATACTAAGAAAACTAAAGCAATACCATAAATAATATCGCTGAGGCAAAAACAAGACAAATAAATATTTACAAAAAAATATTTATTTACATGACATAAAATCTAAGAAAGTGTAGCTGTGTCATCACGAAGAGACTCAAGCAACAGACTGTAAATCACATTTCTGAGAGACGATCAGAAGTTGGAGTCTTCACAGGGAATCGGTCTGAACGTCACGTCTTTATTTTCCTTCAGCAGAAGATCATAGCGACACAGAGGCCTGAAGAAACACAAGACAAGCGTTCAGTGACTCGCTGCAGGTGCATCCTGGGAAAGTCTCTGAGACGTGTCCTGACGAGCATCCGTTTAACCTCTATGTCTGAAGAACTGTTTTGAGCGTACCGCTGATTTA
Organism: Carassius gibelio; assembly: GCF_023724105.1. Lineage (NCBI taxonomy): Eukaryota > Metazoa > Chordata > Actinopteri > Cypriniformes > Cyprinidae > Carassius > Carassius gibelio. The sequence continues at coordinate 5,164,132 of NC_068416.1, forward strand.
ATTCACACAGAATCTAGCCTGTGGCATTTCCCAATCTCATGTACATTGATGAATGTTTCAGTCTAAAAGTCTGGGGTCTGTAAGATACTTTAGTGTTTCTCAAAGACGTCCCTTCTGCTCAGCAAGGACAAAAAAAAACAGGAAAAAATGTGAAATATTTTTACTATTTAAAACATCTTTTTTCTGTGTGAATCTGTGTTAAAGTGTAATTTATTTCTGTGATGCTCCGGTTTATTTCCAGCATCATTCCTCCAGTCTTCAGTGTCACATGATCTTCAGAAATCAGATTAATATTGCATTTATTTGAAATGCAGAAGGTTTTCTAACATTACACATGTCATTAATGTCACTTCTGATCAATATAATGCAGTCTAGATGAATAAAAGTGTGTAAGAGAAGAGCTCAGACGTGAACTGTTCCCTCAGATGAAGGCACACAGACCTGAGCTGGTTCTGGAGAGGAGTGAGCCGGATGCTCAGGATCCGGAGTTTCGTCCGCGGCCGGAGTCCTTTCCCCGTACAGAACCGGAGCGTGATCTCTTTCACAGGCTGGACGTCTCGCTCAAACTGAGCCAGAATACTGCTCTCCACAAACCTCTCAAACATCAGGGTCTTACTGGAAGAGAGAGCACCAACATCAGCATCCAGAAGATCGATCTGGGAATACTCCTGATACGAGACGGAGACGCTCACACACTTACTGATTGAGCTCAACTCGTGCCTCTTCCTGTCCATCGCTCAATTTAATGGTTAAATATCCCCAGTGTGTTTTCTGGTTCCATGTGATAATATCAACCTTGTAACCGAACTCTAGCGGAGTCAAAGATTACATGAATAAGCTGTTACATTATATACATATAGATCTGTGAGCACAGAAGCAGTCATCAGTAGCACAGGTGTATTTGTAGAAATAGACAACAATACATATAATAAAGAGATGCTCACTGCAGAACGGCAAATCTTTATTAGTCTGGAAGTACGTCCTGGTTTGTCCCAGCTGCAGCAGACGGTCTCTCCAGCGCACAGCATCATAACCTGCACACAGCAGTGAAACACGTCTGTCTCAGAACAAGCCCCTGATCACACAGAGTTCACTCAGTGTTCAGAGTTTACCGAAAACAGGGCATCCGTCCGGAGCGAACCTCCCACAGTCCATGCACTTCCCGTCCTGGAAGAGTGTGTAGGAGTCACAGGGGTACGCAGTGATGGGACACGAGCCGTTCAGTGAGCTCATGTAGAGGAACACGGACCTCTGATGGTCACACTTGAAATACTGCGAGCCTGTGGAGGACCAGAGAGGAGTTCAGGACAACACACACACACACACACACACACACACACACACACACACACACACACACACACACACACACACACACACACACACACACACACATATATTCAGTATGATACTTTAAGAGCGCGAGTAGTCTCTTGCAAGTAATTATGATGGAATTGCTTACCCTTTAATATGCCATGCATTTAAAAATTATGAGAGATATTGTTTGAAAGCAAGTAAAAACTTAAAGAATAAACACTGATTTAATATCTTTCAGTATTTATTTCATTTGACAAGCATTTTTAAGTTTAAAGAGTACACAAAAATACACACCGCCATTCAAAAGTTAAGTTATTTTTTATGTTTTTTAAAGTCTTTTCTGCTCATTAAGGCTGCATTTATTTGATAAATAAAAAAATAATAAAATAAAAAAATATTATATATATATATATATATATATATATATATATATATATATATATATATATATATATATATATATATATATATAATTTATATCTTACAATAATACAATAGTTTAACAGTTTGGAGTTAGTCAATCTTTTTTCCTTTAATATAATTAATACTTTTTATACTTCAGCAAAGACTAGTAAAGACTTACATCGTTACAAAATATTTCTATTTGAAATAAACTGTTTTAGAAATGTTTCTTGAGCAGTGAATCATCATATTATTCTGATTTCTGAAGATCATGTGACACCGAAGACTGGAGGAATGATGCTGAAAATACAGCGGAGCATCACAGAAATACATTACACTTTAACACACAGTGTGTGTTTTGTGTAATTCTGTTTTTAACTGATGTTAGATTAAAATGGTTAAGGCTGACCTGAAAAGATGGTTCTGGGGCATCCAGGCTGATCCGCTCCACCGTTGGCGTAATAATCGATGTGACCCAGGACATCACGGTAGCCCAGCGCTGCGAGGAAACACCAGCCAGAGTTAACCTCGTCTAGAGACTGGTGTGATATAGAGTGTCATGTGTGAGAGAAACACACCGTCCATGTCTGTGTGCAGCGCCTCCACGAACTGTGCATCAGACGGGTCGAGACGCTCGCTGACGGGCCGACCGTTAAACTGGGGCCCCGCCGGATCCAGCGCTGACACACACACACACACACACACACACATCACCATCACACACTGAAACACTCGCCTCGAGCTTCAGGAGAACGGATCAGTCTCACCTGTTATCCTGCCAATGCTGCCGTTAAAATTGGCCCCCGTGAACCCTGAGATGTGGGCCCCTAGACTGACACCAATCATGTGTATGGAGCCCAGATCTGCCCCTTTCTCCTGTGATGTCAAACACACACACACACACACACACACACACACACACACACACACACGCATGTTGGTATATGCGGTTTATGGGGGCTCTCCATAGGTGTAATGGGTTTAATTCTGTACAAACTGTATATTCTATGGCCCTACCCCAACCCTACACCTAACCCTAACCCTCACAGGAAACTTTGTGCATTTTTGGATTTTCAAAATAACTAATTCTGTGTGATTTATAAGCATTTTGAATTACAGGGACACTAAAAATGTCCTCATAAACCACCTCCTCATTGTAATACCTGTGTCATACCCATGTCATTATACAAATTTGTTTCCTCATTAACCACAGAAACTAGCTTACACACACACACACTCACTGATATAAACACACACATACACACACGTTTACTTCACAGATGAATATGAGAGAAAGCTTCAGAAAGTCAGTCACAGGAAACACTGTGGTGAACTGTTCACAGAAGATGATACGACAAACGAATGGGACTCTGATTCTGCTAATTAACCCCCTGAAGACATCATGAAAAATAACAATGAATCATTCTAACGTTTCATGAAAATGTAAATGGTTCATGCATGCACATATTAAACAAACATGCAGTGCCGGTATCTTCTTTGAGTCTTTGGGCCTCTTCAGTCACTTTTGACCAAAATATTATTATTTTTTCATATATATATATATATATATATATATATCTGTGGCATTAGCGCTGTGAACACACACAAACAAATCATGGACACAATCCGGAAATATGTCAAAGGGTCGAATAAAAAACACACTTTGCTCTTCACGGTCAGAACATATAAAATGAACGGGAAACACAAAAACACTATGACTCAATTGATTCCTGATTAACCAAATCAGGCCCTGTACTCAATCCCTCTCCTCATTCAAGAAGCCTCAGCTTTCTCTCAAATATACATCTCACGGTCGCTCACAGTTCTGTTTCATGCTGACCTTAAAGAAGACGGTCACCTGCTGTTTGTTCAGGTCTCCACCTGAAGAAGTTAATGTTTTACACTTTATCTGCATACTTCACCTGTGCACAGACAAACCTGACACCTGTCCTGGAGAAGCAGCACACCTTCAACATCATTACTGTAACTAAAACTACTATATAAATAAATAGAAATTGTAAGAAATAAATAAACAAATAAGTAAAATTACTTAAGATATTAAAAACATTTTATTTCAGCTAGGTGCCCATGCAACATTTCTCATTTCCATTTAGTTTACTTTAAGTTGAAGTACTAAAATAACAAAATAAAAACTGTTACATAACACACACACACACGCGCGTTGCTTGTTTCCCAAAAGAAAAAAAAGTTAAATTTAGCCTGATCTTCAATTCAAAACATTGATGCAAATTCAAAATCAAGGGGGTGTAAACTTTTGAGCAGGGTCACTTTTGACTTCTGATTTTATTGAAAAGAGCTTAGGCTCATGTAACCAGATGTTTAAAGATATATGAATATGCTTTTAAGTTTTTCTTTTTATATTTTAGTCAAATGTAATTAAGCAACATTTCAAACCTTTAACCTGCGGGGAAAATCAACCCATTAACAGTTTAAAAGTAGCCACAGGACAAAGGTGGATTTGGCAACCCTACATATAACATGAGTTGGAATCAGATTTGATGAGGAGGGAGAGATGGCTGATTTAAAAGAGATTTAAATACTCTGCAGATTGATAGAGGTTTCCTGATGTGCGAAAATTATGCAACATTAGGGTTTGGACACAAAAATCATGGGAGCAGGCAATAATGGTCAGAAATTCAGTAAGAGCGGGATTAAGAAAACAGTACCTCGCAGCGCTCTACTACCAAAAATGCACTGGAGACTGTAGAAAGAAAAAGAAGAATTCCACATTTTGGGCAATTCAGAAATCCCGGCCATTTTTTTTTTTTGGTCCAAAAAGAGGAAATTTGTTCACTCTTACGTCATGGCAATGTATAACACAAAGTACCTCATGCACAAAACACTTAACACGTAAATGCACGTAATTAATGTAAATCAAGCAAGCTTATAAGCATAGGCCACAAAATTACACATTAACAGACCAGAGGGAATAATATGGATTTTTTTCCAGAAAACTTCTTGCACAAAATAAATTCAGGCACTTTCAAGGTCCTGCATCAATGTATGTTCATTTTCAAAAACTTTTCAGGACCTTGAAAAAAAATGTTCAGGTTCACAAATTTTCAAGGATTTCAAGGACCATTGGGATACAACTATTTGAAAATCTGGAATCTGAGGGAGCAAAAAACTCTAAATAATGAGAAAATCATCTTTAAAGTTTTTCAAATGAAGTTCTTAGCAATGAATATTACTAAACAAACATTACGTTTTTATGTATTTACAGTTGAAAATCAACATAATATCTTCATGGAACATGATCTTTACTTAATATCCTAATGATTTTTGGCATAAAAGAGAAATGTATAATTTTGACCCAAACAATGTATTGTTGTCTATTGCTACAGATACACCTGTGCTACTGTGCATCCTTCAATAACTATGAGTTATTGAAGGATGATCAGTAACTATCATGTTTGTATTTCAAGCTCCTGAACAGATTCCTTTAATTTATGAGTGTTTTTCAAGCTTTGAATTAATAATAGTATCCTCTTATGTATTAATAATAGAATACTCTGATGTAGATCTATAGTTCTGTGTATTATATTGATAGTAATATTCTACAAAGGCTGCTCTCTGCTGTTGAGATGAAGGTGACTCGATGGCACTGAGTAGTTTTCCTCTTACCTTCATCTTCTGGATGAGGTCTGTAAGGTTTGCAGCAACCTTGCGTGTGTTATCCACCACTTTCCAGTAGTTGATGTTGGTGGCTCCATGGTTCCAGTCCACCACGATGACGTTCATGTCGCGACGCACCAGGAGGAGCTTCACGAACTCTGTGAGCCAGACGGGGGGCGAGCCGGTGGGCCGGTAGCCGTGGATGAGGAAGGTCGTCGGGGAGCTGAGGTTGAAGCCAGGGTTGCTGAAGGGCTCTTGGTGGGACAGCAGCTGACCACAGGACACATTGAGCCGAGTGTAGAGCAGTAACCTCACTTTCAAAGACGTCCCGGTCAGAGAGTGCTTCAGGTCCAGGTCTGTCATCTCCTTACACTCCTCAGCTGCAGGGAGACCACAAACACAGCTCTTCACTGCCGCTCGCACACATCCCTCACAGAGGTATCCACATTCAGTCATTCAGCAGATGTTTTTATCCAAAGCCAATCACAAATGAAGGCAACAGAAGCAATCAAAATCGACAAAAGAGCAATGATATACAAGTGCTATAACAAGTCTCAATTAGCTTAACACAGTGTACATGTTTTTGTTATAAAACAAATAAAAAGAAAACAGAATACAAAAAGATTAGAGAAGCTGGGGTTCGTTTTTTTTAAAGAAAACAAACAGTAAATAAATATAGTGCAAGTCTTATTCTTTTTAAGAATAGAATTAGAATAGAGAGTACTAGAGTTCCACAGTTTTTTCCATTCACGATAACTTTAAATATGATTAAAAGTAGAGTTCAACCGATATATCGGTTTACCGATATTTTCCCTAATTTTTAAGCATTTTTCCAAAATCGGATATCGGTTTTGTAATAGCGGGTTTACCGATAAAAGTGCCATCTTGTGGGGATCGCCATTACTGAGGGGAGACCAGACAACAACAACGGTGTGCAGGTACTTAATATTACATAGTTAGTCAACTGTATTTAACATAAAAGCCATTTATACACAAATTAGATGCATTACATGAATGCTTGATATGTAGTTTATGCAGCTTGGCTTTCAGAAATAGAGACCAACTCACAGAGTCATGTAAAATAATCCGTCAAATCCTGTCCCAAGACGGAACTTTGTATGAGTTATGTTAAATAATACAGCCATGAATGAGCGCATGTTGTAAATAAAAGTGCTTAATTTAATTCTCTCTCTGTTGTCTGTGGTCATCATTAGTCTCGTGAAGCCACTTTCATGTTAATGACGTGGTTGATGCTCAGGAAATGCTCCAGCACGGCCACCGCATGTAACTTTTAACAAGATTAACTTGTTTAAAACACCCTAAATTGTATTAACATTTCCTATATAACCATTATTTTGCTAATAAACATCTAAATAAATACAACTCAATGAAAATTAATAAGCCTATTTTTTTACCTTAGTGAGTGATCGTAGTTTGAGTGTATAGTTTTGTGTAAATGCACAATCTAAAAGGACACAAACATTATTAATAATTCTTATATGACATTTAATTTGAGAAATGCAATACAATACTGTTTTGTTTGCTATATTCCAATATTCCCTAGACTCTGCAGCTATTAAACAGCTTATTAACCTACTAATATATATATATATATATATATATATATATATATATATATATATATATATATATATATATATATATATAAATAAACCTATAAACCTACTGACCTACCTACTGATATGACTGTCATTTATTTATGTTCTCCATTTATTCTGCTTATTGTTAAGAGTTTTGCTGCTGTTGATGCTTTTTATAATTAAAATTTGAAGATTAAATTTAACATGAAAGACTGCTAATTTCCAACAATTAAAAAAAAAAAAAAGTTGAAAAGAACTGAAAAGAGGAAAAACCAAAGTGAAGTAAGTTCTTCCTTCACTCAGTCATTTATTTACGTAATAACGGTAAATAAATATCGGTTCTGCATATCGGTTATCGGTTACATAAACACGCAAATAATTGGTATCGGTATCTGTTATATAAAATCAATATCGGTCTATCACTAATTCAAAATAATGCAGCATTTGATATTGATGCTCTTACAGTGACTAGGGCTTTTAAAAGGATAAAAGTAAAGAAAAAAGCCATCTCTTGGATCTGTGGTGGAGGATTTTGTTTCTCGTTGCGTAACTTAAATATAGCTAAGAGCAAAGACATGATTATAGACTCTGAAAAGTTTGCTATTTCTGTCTCTACTACTGTAATACACGGAAGGGACACTGAGCTTGTGGAGGAGTAAAGATTTCTGTGTACAGTGGTTGAAAAAAATAAAAAAATAACCAAGTAACAGAATTTGTAAAATTTTAAGCGAGTAACACAGATAATGCATCATTTTTTTTAAGTTACTTTCCCCAACACTTGAAAGCACCTAACATACATGATAATTACATCTACACTAGGTGAAAAAAATATGTGTGTGTGTGTGTGTTTTGGATTTTACAGGAAAAGGGGGACTAATGCTCCATCTGTGGGGGTTATGTTAACATTTCAAGAGAAATTCTACAGTAACACCCACATTAAATGAGACTGCGTCTGCATTCACACCACAATGGGTAAACACAATGAAGTGTAAGCATTGGGAATAATGTCAGGTGGTTTCTTCTAACTCGCTAATTAAAATAAACAGATTATTACAAATTGCAAAAAAAGTGATATGAAAGGCAGTGGATGTGGATTTAGATCAACATTACCTCTGTGAGCTTCAAACATCAACGTCACAAACACAAGCCTCCAAAACAACGTCCTGCAGACCTGCAGAGAGAGAGAGAGAGAGAGAGAGAGAGAGAGAGAGAGAGAGAGACAGAGAGACAGAGAGAGGGAGAGAGAGAGAGAGAGAGAGAGAGAGAGAGGGAGAGAGAGAGAGAGAGGGAGAGAGAGAGAGAGAGGGGAACCTCAGAAAGTGTGAAAGTTTGTACAGCGGATATCACACACTTCTCATCTAGCAGCCTTTTCTCTCACTTTATATGCTTTTATAGAGCAGCAGTGAAAAGAAGAAAAAAATAACCCTTTGCTTTCATATTCAATAAAACTATTAAGCAGTTTTTGGAAAGCCACATATCACATTTTGCTCATGATGAAACCACAAGTTTCTAAAGACCCCTGCCGACACACACACACACACACACACACACACACACACACACACGCACACACACACAGTTTCCGTGAAGCTCATTACTGTAGAATAATAGGGTGTGTAATGTTTTGGCATCATTGATATACAATAATTGTTTTTGTTAATATTTTCATTAATTTTTCTACTCTTTGATTTAGTAATTTTGATGTGTTTAGTTTATGGTTTGTTTTTACATACGTCTGTATCTTTTTCATTAAGTTTATTTCGTTCATTCAGATTGTTGATTTCATTAGTTGATTTTGTTCTTAAACTGAATAGACATGAAAAATGTCTTTCGCTTGTTTATTTATAAATTTATTTAGGTGGTTTCAGTTTTACTCTCACGTGTATGTCTCAGGTTTTGCTTACATTTTGGATTCTGGAGACCAAATGTATTACAACTAAAAAAAAATTCCTATGATGAAAACAGCTTACTAAATATAAACAATGTTTACTTTAAATACTGCTGAATAATGTTTTCATTAAAACATAAAAAAAGCAAGGTTTGTCTGAAGACACAGTTTAAGGGATAACAGACTCAGTATTATTATCTTACGATTAAAAGATTGAATTGAATAGAAATGGCACATACTGAACAGTAACACACACAAACCGTCTCTCCCTCTGTGTGTGTGTGTGTGTGTGTGTGTGTTTGTTTTTGGAGAGTTATTGTGTGGTTGTGTAAAGGGACATTATAGGGAGTCTGAAAAGCTGAAAAGAAGACAAACTGGTTTGAAGCTGCTGTCACGTGAAGGGAATAAGAATGTGCTTTCATTAAAACAGGCAGAAGAAATCCCACCAACATTTACCTCTACCATGACCTCAAACACGAAACAGCACGCAGTGAACCTGACTGACCACTCATGTGAACAATCACACAAACACACACAGCCAGCCATTCACTCATACGACCAACAGACTTAAACACACACTCAGACAAAGAGCACATGTTACAACTATCTGCTACAAGACACAGTTTACAAGAGAGACGTCTTACCATGTTGGACGAGTGAGGGGAGGTTTCTGTCTGACAGTGAGGCTTTATTCTGTCAGGGTTGCTGACAATTCCTCTGAAGACTCCAGGAAATAGTAAGATGACACACTTACACAGCTCCACCCACCACGTCCACAAACATCCGCCTACAGGTGTCACATTCCTGCACTGAGGAACAGCAAGACCAGACAAAAGCTCAAACTGGTGACAGCAGGGGACTGTGGAGGCACAGATGCACTGCATGCAGGACCAGCAGAGCTTTAAAGAACTATCCAGTTAAAATATTCTTAATATAGGTACACATTTATACAATTATGCAATAGCATTCAAATTAAAATGTAATTAATACATTTTTTACTGCATTGTATTTTTATTTATTTTATTTTATTTTCGCCTTTTTATGACTATAGTGCTGATCATAACTGACCGGAAGTGAAGTGAGAGAGCGATGAGAGGCGGGAGTCGGGATTCGACTCGGGACGTCTGTTGACTTTTATTGTACTTTACATTTTCAAGTTACATGTTGGTGTATTAACTTCTGACTTCTGCCACGTGTTAACCTGCTACGTGTTCAAATATACCTTGCTTCAATAATAGTTTCCTTCCTGAGGTCTCTGTAGACCACTGCAGCCACGTGATGGAAGACAGCTTAGACAGTAGATCTGTATTTGCTCCAAAATGTCTGTTACATTCAGTTATTTATTCTTTTGCTATGTCTGGTTTGTAAAGAAAAGCACATGCTTTGTATGTATTTGTGACCATGTATTCAACTGATCCTGTTCCATATAGGGAACTTAATTCCAAGTATTGGCAGTCATAAAACGTTTCGGCCTTCTGAAAGAGAAAGCGAAACTGGACTGAAAAGCATATCTGGTTATTTTTGTAAAGTCTAGTTCCTTTTGATCGATGTCCCTTATCTATATTGAGACGTGGCTTCAGCTCAGATCACAAGATGTTTTGTTCTGAAGTCATATAAAAGAGGTCCGGACACCCTCCCTCATCTTTGTCTTCTCCTCTCGCTTTTTCAAAGTTGTTGTCAATAAATTCACACTGGAGATTTATCAGAGCCACAACAGGTGCAGTTCATCACAAACTATGAACATGTTCCACTAGCAAAACACCTCCCCAGCTAACAGAATTTTGTTACAAGAACATTCCCCAAAATATTCAGTGTTGGTTCTAGGAACATAAAAATGAACGTTTTTAAAAGGTATGTTGTTCTTCAAACATTATTTCAACTTAAATTTGACTTAAAATTCAGCATTCTAGGAACATTGATTTGTAATATTCCAATAACATAAAAATGTCCAGTTTCCTTAATGTTAGTAGAATGTTATTTAAAGGTTAGTATGGCGTTCCTGAAACATTCGATAAAAATTCCTTATTGTGAGTAAACAGAGGTTTAGATGTTGACGTCTTATTGAAAATGTTTGACATCACCATCATGGGGATCAGTGTTTGATTTAGTTGTGTTCTTGACCCTTGACTTTTATTGAGTTGCTTCTTTTGCAACAGTTGCAGATATCTTCAGAAAACATCTCTTTGTTGATAAATCAGCTTACCATGTCTGATTTAGTGACAGACAAATGACTGCATTAAAGTAGGTTGAGTTGCTCAAACAATGTGAAAAAAAAACCTTGTTATGCTCTTATTGCAATTCAGATGCTGAATGTTGATGCTTGGGAGTGTGTAAATATGGTCTTTGTTAACTTTTTGTTTAAAAGATGTTTTGCATCATTAATACACTCACTGACATCAACATTAAGCGTATGAATCACAACAATGGTGACATACTTCACACCAGCACACAAAACACATTCAGGGCTCCCACCTTAAACTAAATCAAACACTGATCTCTGTGATGGTGACTTTAAATAACATTTTCATTCAGACGTCAACATCTAAACCTGTCAATTCTTCTGTAGACAGTTAACAGAAACTGAAGCTGGTGATGCTGTTTGTGGAGATTTTTTTCAGATCTTGGTTTAAAGTCTTGTATCTTCAGTTCATCTAAGGCTGTGGCTGAAGAAAGTTTGTTTTCTTATTTCTCTTTCTTTCAGAGCTTGTTCACAGCAGGTGTTTGAATGATTGAACGTTTCAGGAACATCATCCTAACCTTTAAATAACATTCTACTAACATTAAGGAAACTGGACATTTTCATGTTCCTAGAACCAACACTGAATATTTATAGAACATTCTTGTAACAAAATTCTGTTAGCTGGGTCCTAATTATTTACGTCTATTCTGAAATAATAACTCCACGCAGTAACAATTTAAATGTTCAGCTATACTTTTTAATAATTGAATTTTTCGTTTCATCAGTCATCAAAGCTGGGTAACTATTGTTCACAGACACAGAGATTTACTTTAAATTTCACCAAGATGATTACTCACTAAAAACTCACACAGATAATGTTCTCAGGCTGTCTCAAGTCTTTATTTGACGTAACAAGGTGGTCAAATCTAAGTGTGTGAGTTGTTTACTTAGTTTTTTAAGTAAGTCTTACCATCAACGCTATAATATATTTCATTCAGACTATATAAACACTATATTGCATGGACCAATCACATACGAATATCGTGATGGAGGCATTGCTTCCTCTCATTTGAAATACCCCCCCCCCCCTGGTTATTTCATTTTATTAAAATGTAACTTTCAAAATTATAAAACTCAACAACAAGTTCTTGACAGATATATATAAATACATATAAATACAGATACAAATATAAATAATTTTTATACAAAGAAAGCAAGCTCAAAGCACGCTATGAGGGTCTGTTAAAAATAAATATAATATATATATATTTTTCTGTTTAAATGTGTAATGTGTGATTCTCTCTCCAAACCCATATTTTCATATCTGGTCCAGTCGACGAGGTGAGTATATTCAGAGAGGGACGGTATGGATGTGGCTCTATGGGCAACCAATCAGGTCACAGCAGCAAACCAGAGGATATCAAATATGTGTTTGTGCATTATCTTCAACATCCATTTTTAGATGCATGATATCGTAGAAATGAGGTGTTTGCATACCACACGGGGACAGGACTGATAGCAGACAGGTGTGTCAGATTACAAAAACACAACAGTTGTTCTGTTAATAATGTTCATAATGTTCATATTCAGAGGTCATAAACTGGGGTCTTGCTTCCCCAGAGTACCTCTAATCATTGCTTTAAATTCATTCACCAAGACTCACCTCTTCTGTTGCTCTGTGTCCAGTGCTGGGAAGCTTACTGTGTAACTGTAATAGGTTACAGATTACAGGTTACCCTGTTTAAAATGTTATAGTAGTGTAACTATTTCAATTACTTTATTAATGTTACTGATTACTTTACTTTTCTAAATTTCTAATGAATGTTTATTTTCAACTGTTAATCATTGTCAAACATTTACAGTATGCAGGGTTAACCTTACAGTAGTGCTCAACACTGTCAGAGTTTGACAATCCTTCATCACTTGAATTCAGATGATCACATTTGGACACATCCCCATTAGACTTTAGTTCTGCCTTTCACTTTTAGATTGATCTGGAGTTCAACGCAGATTTAAAATCATAATAAATAGTTTACTGATCTTTGCATAACTACAGGAAACACTGCATCTAACAATGGTTTGGATAAAATATTTAATTAAAAATGACAACAAATAAAAGCATATACATCTCAAATAAAGTTATCTAAATAGCATGTGTCCTATTTTTTTGTACTGAACTCCTGAAACATTGGTGTTTTTTCTTGAAACTGCTGTCTCTTTGTATATAATATGATGATAGTTTTCTCAAAATAAGTCAAATGCTCTTGAAGTGACTCAAGTGTAATCCCCTTTGTAATCGTTTACATTTTCATAAGTAACTGTAATTTAATGACACATTTTTATTCATAGTAACATTAACTGATTACAGTTACATTTATTTTGTAATTAAATTACGTAACGCCGATACATGTAACTAGTTTCTCCCCAACACTGTTTGTGGGTCATATTTTGCTAGAAAAGCATGAACAGATGAACACTTCAGTATATACGGATGATTCTATAATTGCAGGCACATTTTTTTTTTTAAATTTGTTACATATTGTTATGAATTACAAGTTTCTACAGTCAATAACAAGATAAAAAATTGTGTAAAAAAGGTCTTTAATAGGATACAGTAGGATACAGGAAATGATGTCACTCTCCCTCACTGATAAGACCTGAAGCACTGAACAGTCTGTGAGCTCTCTCTGAGAAAATATTTAAATCTAGAAAGTTCTTACACCAGGAGTTATTTTGAAGAACGTCAACGCTGTTACCACAATATCAAAAGGGAAACAAAATGTATTACTGATCACACATTGAATTATTTAAAGGTATTTTAATCATGATTACATTAGTGCCATGTGCTCTTAACATTTATGCTAGCAAGTGGAGTTTCTGGCAAAAAATTAAATAAAATTGTCAAATCTGTTACCATCAAACTCTGTTACCAAGGTAGAGTATCAATGTGTCATAGTGTAACAGAATGGACAGTGCATCGGTTAATTCTGTCAACTTAATTAGATTAATTATTCACTGTAAAATACAGTTGTTTAACAGTGCATAATCAATTAAGACTTTATTAAAGTCTTATTTTTGTAATGTTTGAGAACTTTTGAGCTTTGAGTAAAAAAATGCACAACTTTTCACAATTAATGAACAAAAGACAGATCAAGCAGTGCATTTCTCACCCAATAACAAACTTTTCAAGAATGTGTTCAGTCCATGTCACATTTTACCTATGAACTAAATAAAAAACAAAATTTTCTAAAACAAAAATAATTAAAAGATAGGCACATGCATTTTTTTCATTAAAAACCATTCAAATAATTGCATTATTGCATTAAAACAAAGTTTTTCGAAAAGCTGAATTACATTAACAAATTACAAATTAAAACAGCTGCTTAAAACCTTTCAAAAACAATGAAAAAAAAAATAATAATAATACATACGCAACATGCATTTTATATGGTTGATACCTTTTACATACTAAGCTATACATGTTTAAATTAATGTGTAATATAACAATGAAGTACCATAAATTAAGCCATCAATTAATGATGGTTCTGTAAAATTTGTGTGTTTATTTTATTTTTTATTTTTTCTAGTCCTTGTTGTGGGTGGAGCTTGGCTTTATGTTAATCACGCATAACTATTAACATGTAAGTTAAAGTAATTTAAAAACAAACCTAAATTGTAAAACTGACCCAGCAATAGTTAAAACCAAAAGGCGTTCACAGATTCACGAACCATTGAAATGAATCGGCTCCGACTGGCTGATTCGGAACAGAAGATCCGGAACTCTTGAATACTTTTTGAAACTCGCCGGATTTATTTTTGAGGCGCACCGCGGCACAAGCGCCTCACTCAAAATCCACCCTAATTACTCTTAAAGTGTTACTTCCTACTTTGATGCATCAAGTCCCGTTCTATAACGCTCGAAAAAGCAAAACACGTCTGTATTAGTTATGTCAACAAATCATTAGCAGTTGTGCAGCGAACTTTAGCTGTAGTTTAGTATTTGTTCAGTCCCCCGTTGCTCTGATCGACGGGAGCTGCAGTGAAAATGGTCCCTCGTTTAAAGATCAGAAACGCTTTCTCAAATGTTGTCTTCGCCTCGCTCGTCGCTGCAGTCTGTGTAAGTGTGGGCTTTAGTGGGAGTGTAGAGATTGACGCGCAGAAATGTTTAGTTTGGGGTCCTGGACTGAGTCCCGATGCTGTACTTCCGGTCAGATACTTCTACATCCAGAGCGTGGACTCCCAGGGACACAACATCAGCGCGTCTCCCGGTGAGAGAAACATGTGACAAATATACTGTGGAGCGCAATTAAGTATATTGTTAATATTGAAAATATATTTAGTTTCAACTCTCAAATACAAATAATAAATAAAATGTATAAATAATAAATAAAAATATATTTTAAAATGTATTTCAGGGACAAGAAAATACATTTCTAGGCTAGTTGCAACTGTGGATGGAATAGCCAAGAGGTCAAATAAATAAAACTAAATAAAAATAATATATACATATGGTTAACATAATATATATTTATTATTATTATAATATTATAATATTTTTTCATGATTTTATACAAAAAAAAAATTAAAATGTAACAAATATATTTTGGGGTATTTGGTATTATATATATCTTTTTTTATTCAAGAAAACTATATACCCCTAAATATATATTTTTTTCAATTTTAATTGAATGTTGTATGAATTTAATATACATATATTAATAACTTAATAAACATACTTAAACAATATATTGGTAGAAAATATATTTATGCAAATTAATTTTGAAGCATTTTTTATCCAAAATATTTTTGTCCATTTTTTATATGTATTTAAAAGTATATTTGAAAAAAAAAAATAATAATAATAAATAAATAAATGTTGTAGAATATATATATATATATATATATATATATATATATATATAGTTTGTGAAAGTTTATAGCAGTGTTTAGTTGCTGTTTCTTTATTCCTCTGTGTGTTGTGTTTGTGTGTGTTGTGTTGTGTGTGTGTGTTGTGTGTGTGTGTTGTGTGTGTGTGTGTTGGTTTCAGCTCCAGACTCGTTCAGAGTGAAGGTCTGGTCTCTGGAGAAGGAGTTTGTCCGTGTCCATGTCCCGGCTCCTTTAGATCGGGGCGACGGCTCTCTTCTGGTCAGATACAGACTCTACGGAAGCTCCTCCAAGGGTCTGAAGATTGAAGTCTTGTATCGAGACGAGCCCGTGGCACACTCTCCCTACACTCTCAAGGGTGAACCCAGTCTTTCCTCATATCTCTCCAGTTTTTTTTCTAGCATTGATAGCTATGGTCTATAATATATACTCAATTTTCCTGTTTTGTCCTCACACATGTAGTGGGATCACACAGAGTAGCTAGAGTTAACAGCAAACACACCCTTGTGGAAAAAAAGTGCTGTTAATTGTATTAATGTATGCAGTGTGATAAAGTGTTGTCTCTGTCAGGGCCGGTGTATCACGAGTCCTGTGTGTGTCCCGAGCCGGATCCGCTCGTCTGGAGGAGCGCTCTGCAGTGTCCCGAGGACGAGCCGCAGATCCAGCAGGACTTCCTCTCCTTCCCGTCCATCGACCTCCAGCGGCTCCTGAAGGAGGTTCCTGAGCGCTTCTCCAGACGAGGAGGACTGCTGCACTACAGCCTGATCCACAACCAGCTGCACCGCCGCTCGCTCGGCAAGTACACCGACTTCAAGATGTTCTCCGACGAGATGCTGCTGTCCCTCGCGCGCAAGGTGAGACGAGTCCAGCTCGCTGTGTGATTCACTAACCATGCACACAGTACAGAACACAGACCAGCGCATATCACTGCCTGCTTTAAGATGTTAAATAATGGAGCAAATACTAGTTATCTGACGAGTGCAAACATTGCATGTGATTCTTTTGGATACTCCCCTCCCATAAATGTTATAAATGCATATTCAAGATTTTTTTCCCGTGCTAATTCTGACTGTAGTATTTTAACGCCAGAAGACGGCACAGTTTAAAATCTTCTCATGCAGGTTTTTTAAAAAGTGTTGCTTCTGTCAGTCGTTCTGCCCCGAAATGTCTGGAATTGTTTACCAGGAGAAGAAGAGAAACAGGTTCCTAGCACTCATGTTTCTGAAAGACGAGTTAAAACAGGTTTTTAAAGTTTCCTGTGACTCTGAATTGAGGTTGTGTTCAGGATTCATTCAGTTAATATACTTTAATATATATTGACCATGCAATTCCACACAATATCTGCACCCTTTGACGCACTTTGAGTTTAGTCCATGTATGAAAAGTGCTATATATATTATTATTTGTATTTTTAATTTTACATGTTTGAAACAACGTAAGGGTTAATTGATGACAGAATATTTTTTTTTCATTTTTGATTCATTCGATTCATTCAAACGGCTGATTCACTCAAAATTATTATTATGAAATGTTAAAAAGTGAAAAGTAAAATGTTGCATTAAAAATGTTCACAATTTTTGTAAAAAATTTTTTTTTAATTTAGTTATATTTTCAGAATCCAAATGAATATTTTTATGTCCATGTTTGAGTTATATTTTTTCTCAGACGGTTTGCTTCGCTGTGGTGATTAATGTTCTGTGTGTGCCGTCTCCACCAGGTGAAGTTACCGGATGTGGAGTTTTATATTAATGTGGGAGACTGGCCGATGGAGGACAGGAAGGCGGGAGATAAACCCGGTCCGCTGCCCATCATCTCGTGGTGCGGCTCCACGGACACGCGTGACATCATCCTCCCCACGTATGACATCACACACTCGTCTCTGGAGGCCATGAGGGGCGTCACCACTGACCTGCTGTCTGTGCAGGGCAACACAGGTGCACATCCACACCCCGTCCACTAATACTGCCAGAGAAATGTGATCGTTAAAGTTAAATGAATCTATCTAGTGCACTTCGAGAGAACAAAACTAAGAGCTGCAGCTCAAGTTCTGAACCAAGAAATCTGCAGTGAGTGAAGCTGAACTTTAAAGGAGACACGACCCTCTTTTATTTGTAATATTCTGTCTCAGTCTAAATTACATTCACACTGGTGTTTGACAGACAGACATATTACAATATAATAATAATGACAGCAAATGACATGCATTTAAAACAAATACACTGTAATATAATGCATATATATATATATTATGATTGCTTTACATGTGAGTTTCGGACCGCATTTAAACCTCTAGCTGTCAGTAATTCATGCCACACTTGAAGCTTTTATTCTGAAGGAAACTCAAACACAAACACACACTCTCTACAGATCTAGTGAAACACTGATCATCTGCTGTCTGTTGTGTTCACAAACACACACTAAACTCCCAGCAGGTGAAATAAAAGAGAACGAAGCGGTTCTGAGACAGAAAACACCAAGTGTGAGCTTCACTTAGAAACAGAAACCTCGTGTCCAGCATCAGCGTCTCTCTCTGGTTGTCCAGGTCCTGTGTGGTCAGATAAAACGGAGAAGGCGTTCTTCCGAGGCCGGGACAGTCGAGAGGAGCGTCTGCGTCTGGTTAAAATGTCCAAAGATAATCCAGAGCTGCTCGATGCGGGAATAACTGCGTATTTTTTCTTCCGCGACCGAGAGAAGGATCTGGGAAAAGCACCGCTGGTGGGATTCTTCGACTTCTTTAAGGTTAGTGATGAAGTGGCTGTGAAATCACCCACAGAATATCATTTAAAGCCTTTATTGTGCTGAAAGAGAAAATATCAAGTAGACAAATAGTAGCTTTAAAATAAATATCTGATTTAAAATGTATTACACAGAAATGTTTAGGCTACAATGGCTCAACATAAACTGTGGAACATAAAAGATAACTTAAAATAAATAAATCTCAGTGTTTTTCTTCATACAGTGACATACAGCTTTATCAACAGTCTTCAGTATCTTCTTTTCATGTCGTGCAAAAGTCGTACAGGTTTGAAACGACGTAAGGGGAACTGATGACAGAACAGTTTTTTGGGGGTGAACTGTACGTTTAATATTTTTTTATTTATGAAATGATGAAATGAAAATTAAAACTAAATCCATATTTGAGTCATTCATTCATGTGATTCGTTCAAACAGCTGATTCACTCAGGAATGAAGTAAACGGCTCTCTCTTTGAATCATTGATTCACATGATTCGTTTAAAACAAGGATTCATTCAGACACTAAACGCCGGACAAAAACTCATACAGCATTTGTTTGCCACAATATCTTGAATTTGAGTGCATAACTGCATTTATGGATGCATCACATTATTCAACAGCCTGAAACTGAACCCTGAAAAGTAAGATGACATGCATGAAATGCAGAGCGTTAAAATAGCTGGATCGTGCTAGTGTTTCATAACAAATGAATGAATGTGTTAAACAGACCGCCCTAAAACTCCCCAGTTCTCGTCTTCTAGTACAAATACCAGGTGAACGTGGACGGGACGGTAGCGGCCTACAGGTTTCCGTACCTGATGCTGGGGAACAGCTTGGTCTTCAAGCAGGACTCGCCGTACTACGAGCACTTCTACACACATCTGAACGCAGGAGTGCACTACATCCCTGTGAAGAGAGACCTGTCTGACCTCCTCCAGAAGATCCGCTGGGCTCAGGTACACACTGCTGACATCATCGCTGTGCATTGTTCTGAGCACACACACACACACACACACACACACACTTCTCGTGGTTTGATATGTGCAGGAGAATGACACGCAGGCGGAGGCCGTAGCGAAGAGCGGACAGTCGCTGGTCAGAGATCTGCTTCAGCCGCACAGACTCTACTGCTATTACTACAGCGTTCTTCAGGTGAGACATATTAGAGGATAACTTGGGTTCGGCACAGTCCTCGGTGTGACATCATGACCAAAAAAACTAAACATGAACTAGATTTTTATTTTGGGTCAAATATGGACTAACACAACTTTTCGGGCTAAAAATTGAAAGTACAAATGTAACCCAACAGCTGGGTTTCTTCACACTTGACCTAAAGTTGGGTTTTTAGAGGTTAAACTTAAAATATATATAATAATATAAAAATAAAACTGTAAGGACTCAACATATATGCAAACGTAAATTGCACATAATGCAATAAGCATCTAAATCATAAAATGTCTATTTGTTGTTGAGATAGAGGTCTGTTCATTTCCATGAAGTCATAACTGATTTATCTAAACATACATTGAATAATTAAGACATCACGAGCAGGTATACGGGTAATAACAGGTCAAATATGATGAGTTTATAGGCTAACATTAACATTAACAAAACATTATTGATATTTCAATTTAAACCTGAACTACAGGGAAACAACTGTAAGATTTTAGTTTTTTATATGATTAATTTTATTTGAACATAGCTTTACAATCATTTAAAAAATATATATTATCCTCAGAATTAGCAGTAATTGCTTGACTGAAATCAGCTGAATTCCTCGCTGCTCGAAACCAGTGCAAGATTATGAGACCGACTTACTACTTTACTAACAAAACCAGAAAAATGACATTTCAAAATGTTTGTTTTCTAACAAAAAAACCTGTTGTTCAGTTGCTTTTGGTCGGTTACAGCTTGTATGATTATAGTGTACATGAAGTGTCTTTTATAGGGTCATTGTATGTGCATATTCAGGCTATATATCATTTATGAAAGTATTTTTTCAGACAAATAAAACCGGTATACGCAAAGGTCTAAAAATGTAAAGCTTCAGTTGATTGCTGGCTGGGTCAAAATGCATCTAGAACACGAGAGGTGTGTTAAGTGTACAATATAATTTAATTTCTTAAAAAAGAAACATATGCAAAAAATTTTAAAAAAATCCCGTATACGGGACGCCTACGTTGACTATACTATATTACAGTCAAACCTAATCTAATCTTGACAAACTATATATCGTTGGAAAGGTCTAAGACTCCCAAATATATATATTTTACCAATATTTTTTGTTAAAAATTATGTAGGAAAAGTAATAGATGAATTTATGACAAGAGTGCACCCTCAGAAATCTACATTACAAAAGGAGCTTTGACCTTTGTTTAAAAAAAAGACTTCCTTGTTGCCTTTTTCTCTATCACATTTTAGAAATCATCAGAAGTTATATATCGCTTGAAAACATAAAATCTCAAAATTCATCCTTCAAAACCCATTTTAAAATCAGACATTGCATTACCATGTAAATGGCACATCAAAATCATGTTACAAAATGTTTTCAGTCATGAATTATAAAAATTTAGGTTTGTATCATGCACATTCATGTCTATCTTCAAAAACGTGAGTGACAGTTAACAGGTTAAACCCGCAAATGTGAAAAAAGGTCTATGGGAGGGTTAAATGCTTAAGCAAAAGGATTTCTTGCAGGAGTGCTGCAGGATCATTTTTTTCCTGATGAGCGCAGGGTCATAAGAGGTCAGTGGTGTGTAATTTTGTGTGTTTCTACAGACGTACGCAGCTCGTCAGAGCACACGGCCTGCGGTTCATCC
This sequence comes from Carassius gibelio, assembly GCF_023724105.1. NCBI lineage: Eukaryota > Metazoa > Chordata > Actinopteri > Cypriniformes > Cyprinidae > Carassius > Carassius gibelio. The sequence goes on from NC_068416.1 coordinate 5,185,593, forward strand.
CGACATGGAGCTGGTTCCTCAGCCGTCTGATCCCAGCACTCTGTGTGACTGCCAGCGGTCTCCAGACGAGCTCAAACCCCAGCAGAAGAACGAGCTCTGAGGACCAGCGACACCCAATCAGAATCAAGGATGAGGACCGGCAACACCCAATCAGAATCAAGGATGAGGACCGGTGACACCCAATCAGAATCCAGGACGGGCGGCTGAGTGCTGCTGGGAGTGATGTGTTTAACACATAATGATGTGCATTAATCCCACTGTTTTAAATGACGTTTTTTTTTCCTTTTTGCACCTGATTCCTGTTTGATATGTTATTGAACCGAGTATGTGTTTTGTTTCCCTCTTGTTTCACCTTCCTAGGATTTATTTAAGTGTAACCAGGTTGATGGATATCATGTCGCATCAAATGAGTTTTAACGAATGCTTTAAATGAAGCTCATGTAAGCTGAGCATTATTTTGTGCACGGGCTACACTCGAGCACAGTATCACACTAAAAACAATATGAACCATGCTTCGAATCGTTGGATTCTTTGAGGTCTGTGCAGCTGATGATATGAAGCCCAAGCAGCGCTTCGATTCTGATGATGGGGAGTTTCTGACTCAAACCTCTCAACAAAGCCAAGTCTGTCTGAAATGATGTTTTATGTGCTTGCCTTAAACTTAAACACATTCCATTGGTTTCATTTGTGCCTGATCAGCTGGAGCTCATGGGAAACCAGAACTACAGTATTTTACCATTTTGTATGAATTTGTGCTGTGTGAATCATGCAAAAACATTTTTTTTTAGAAATAAAGCAAGATTAGACAAAATTTCACACATTTGCCACTAGTTTACCAAAATGTGAAAAAGTCAAAGTGCCATGAGATTGTGATGTCTTGCTGTATGAGACTTTTGGAAAACTCTGTGATATATTTTGTTTTGAACCGGACGTACTTTTTGTATTAATGTTTCTATGTACGCATTAAAGAAATAATTCACCCCAAAATAAACATTTGCTGAAGATTTCCTCGAGGCTATGCAAGAGTTTCTTCATATGAGCAGGTTTGGAGAGCCTCGCTCACCACCGGATCCTCTGCAGTGAATGGGTGCCGTCAGGAGATATAATTACAAGAAATAAAGACTTGTGAGAAATACCCCCGGGTTTCACAGACAAGTCTCAGCCTAAAATGCACGTTTGAGCCGTCTCAACTGAAAACATCTTTATTTTAATATGAGTGTTGAGATGCACACCTCGAATGTTTTCTTTGAAGGCATTTTTATCAAAGTTAGTCCTGGCTTAAGCTAAGCACTTGGTGAAACCGAGTCATAAACTCACAAGGGCCCTTCATGAAGGTTGTTTACTTTAGTTTGCATCGTCGCATAGAAACAGTGTTTCCTTCAGTGGTTTTACACTGAATTTATAACAGTTAAGGAGCATTGTTAGGCACAGTGCTAAGCGTCTTTGGGCTCATTGCTTTAATTTATACTTGTAAGTTGACAGCAGGTGGTGCTTTTGGAAAAGCAGAATTGAAGCCACTTATAAAGCAGCACGTTGAGTAGTACACAGACAGGCTGAAAGAAAACGCCATCAGTTCCCTTCAGACAGTGTCGAGCCGTCATGAGATCTGCTGGAACTCACCGGGAGTGAAGCAGCTGCTTCATAGGCGTAATGGTTTTTATTCTGTAGAAACTGTATATTCTATGGCCCTTCACCAACCCTACACCTAACCCTAACCCTCACAGGAAACTATGTGCATTTTTACTTTCTCAAAAAAACTCATTCTGTATGATTTATTAGTGTTTTGAAAAATGGGGACATGGGTTATGTCCTCATAAGTCACCCTCTCCTTGTAATACCTGTGTCATACCCATGTCATTATACAGAGTTGTGTCCTGATATGACACAAAAATAAGAGCACACACACACACACTCACACACACACACACACACACACACACACACACACACACACACACAGGAGCAACAGCATCTCAGACAGTAAGACTCTTAGACACTCGAGTGCACTGCACAGACAGTAGTGTGAGTGTAGTGAGGCGTCTCTCCACGTGCCTGTGCAAAGATCCTCTCCCAGCAGCGCTCCCGTCTCCTTGATCTCACTCTGCAGCTGCACCGGAGTCTCTTGAGGATCATAGCTGGAGTTCTGAGCCAGATCTTTGGAGAAGCACAGAAACTGGAGTCATTCAACACACCTTCAAACAAGAGGCGTCAACTCACATGTAGGGCTCTATGAAATCACTTTATTTCTTCCTAAATTCCATTTTCCCCCATTTTAACTTTTCTGGATTCCACTAATATTATTACTTTTTAATGGTTAAATTGTCTTATTGATTAAATAAATGAAACCTATACAATCAAGTGCATTTTTACGGACCTATATGCATTTTATTATATTTTTATTGTTACCAAAGTATGTCTAATTATTTGAATGCATGAAACAACTTTATTAAAACTGATTTTTACAACAGCCCTATAATTTTTATTTATTATTATTTTTATTTTATTTTACTGTTGTCAGATAGAGGCATAAAAACAGTATTATAATTCATATTTTACTCGAATGAAAAGCGTCTTTATTTAGGAATAAATCCATGTCTTCAAAAGCATGAAACATTACTGAAGTGCATCATCCAGGTATTTAAAGTGCACTAAGCTATTTATTTTCAAACAAACACTTTCTTTTAATTGAACTTAAATCATGGCCTATATATTAACTGATCTGTTATTATTGTTCAGTAACACATACCAGGTTCCATTAACATTAGTACATTAATAGAAATAACAATGAGTGCATTCAGTTCCAATACTGGCCCAAAATCCTTGTTTTTAGAATGGTAAAAGCTTTTTTTTTTATACTGAATTCGCACTGTTGTATTGAGTCACATTTATCATACAACACAGATAAAAGCATATATAATCCCACTGTATTAGTATTTAAATAGTATATGATTATATTAGACTTTATTCTTGAAAATATGGTGCTGTATTAAGCAGTATGTAAAAACTGTTTCTGTTGCTCATGAAAACGTTTCTAAAACGTCTGTGTATTTTACAAATATTGCATTTAATTCACTGATTCATACCGCCTTTCATGTGTCCAAAATAGAGCTGCAACTAACGATTATTTTTTCAATTAGTCGACTAATCTAATGATTATTTTTATTACGATAAATAATTAATCTAATGTTCTTTTTTTTTAATTAGCTAATGAATCCTTTGGATAACTTTAAAAAAAAAATATATATATATATAAGTAGAACTTCTAATATAATATTTCAACCTTTATTCATTTTCAACCAATGTGGTTGAAGTTTTTACAGTATAAAATAATAAAGAGGCAAAGAAAATTATTTTACTATGGTAAATATGAGTTTATGATAGTGTTTATAATTAAACCACAGTAGCCATAAATTTACAGTTGTCTGAGACATCATGAAATGTTCTTTAGCATCACAAACCATAAAATATAGTCAGGATTCTGCTATGGTTTAGCATTGGACATTGTCACTCCCCGGATCGCTATCAGACTTCGCCGCACCTACTATCATCCTGATTCATGTTACTTGTTTATTTGACTGCTTCATTAAATACCATTGACTTGCACTTGCTTCCTCCCCTTCTTCCGCCGTTAAACAGCGTCACAGAATGAGGGTTGCCGCACTTCTCGATGAACATGTATTTCTCCTCTTCCAACTGCAAAAAGCCACATAAATGACATTGAGCTATCATTCAGATAAAAGTCCAATGCTCACCAGTGTTTGTTTGTACATGAGTCCGCCGTGACCCAGACACTCCGGCGTCAGGCCGTCCACAGAGTTAATCGATGCACGACCGCAGGCCAGAGTCAGCCTTATAGGAACACAACACATTTACAAGAGCGAGGGGCATGTGGACATTTTGTTTTCATCAAACAGAATATAAATCAAGACTATCTAATGTTACTGAATGAAATGAGAGTCCAGGAAGCAGTTTAGGACTGTGAATCTTTGGGGATGTTAATGGACTCAATCTACTATGAAACTTACACTCATAGTGTTAATAAAAAAAAAAAAAGAAAATCCATGAAGGTAGAATAAAAATAGTTTTGTTCAAAAGCAGAGGCTCTGTTCTTTTGACATATTGCATGTTCAGATAATCATAAAACAAAATATTCTGGAGGCCGTTAAATGTTTAAGAAAATTATTACATTCTGGCTTATTAAAAAAAAAAAACTGCTGGAGAAAGAGCTCAAATTAAACATTTGTAATTGTGTTCTTACAATTATTTCATAATAAAACGTAAACATATTTAAACACTAACTTGAAAAGAATTGGATTGGTATATACACCGAGCGTGGCTGAGAATCAAGCTATGAGTCCGGCTGCACCTGTTCTCGTTCCTTCTGCTGTGAGTAACAATTCAAACCAGCCTAAATTATCCCTTCCCGAGATATAAGATTGCTCACCCTCTGCCTGTAGGATTTTTGTTGCAATGCAGCTTGTATTTTGATCAGCAGACACAGTCCTACTCCACCAATGTGAGCCGCGTTTCATTCATGTGCTCCCTACTCACTGGCCGGGCTCTGGAATGGGCTACTGCACTCTGGTGTAGAGGTCAGCTCTCTTTCCCCTCTTATGATGAGTTTTTAACCCAATTTAGAGAGGTGTTTGAACATTCAGCGGGAGGAAAGCATCCAGGAGAACTACTGCTCACGTTACGCCAGGGTAATTCAACCGCAGTGGACTACACACTCTCTTTTTGGACCCTTGCAGCTCAAGCTGGATGGGAGGAGGAACCTCTAAAGCTCCTTTATCGCAAAGGACTCAACCCGGACCTCTAGGGAGAGCTGGTGTGCCACGACGGTAAATCCTTGAATCAAATTATGGAGCTTGCCATCTGCCTCGACAACTTGATTCTCTCCCGACGCACATCTCTCAGGTCCAGCTTCTACGAGTGTGCTTCCTCCAGCACGGAGTCGGAGCCCATGCAGATTGGTTACACACGCCTCTCTACAGAGTGGGAGAGGAGACACCATAATCATCACTGCATGTATTGCGGAGAGGCGGGACATCTGAGGGCTACCTGTCCGGTTAATCCAGCGCTCAAGAATTCTGCTGCGGTGAGTTCTTATCACTCTTCTTAATTATTCTCTGTGGATAGTTCTTTGAATTTTAATGGCTAACTTTAAAAGTAAAAGCCTTGATTGATTCTGGAGCTGCTGGACATTTTATCGACCTTGCATTTGCCAAAACTCATCATGTTTCTCTCCTCACATTTGAGTCTGGGGTGACTGTGGAAACGCTGCATGGACACCCCATGGGGTCTGGAGAGGTCCAATACACTACGCAACCCCTCACGCTCAGCTTCGGAACTCAACATTTTGAAACTATCCAAGTCTTCACAATTCACTCACCCGTGCATCCTATAATCTTGGGGCTTTCCATGGCTAGAGAGACATAACCCCCAGATTTCCTGGTCAGACAGGAGAATATCTAGGTGGTCCGCATTCTGTCAGATCAACTGCAAGGCTGCTGTCCCAGGTACTGAACTCCACAGCGCTTCCCTCAAGGGAGTGGATTTTCAGAGAATTCCCCCCGAATACCATGATCTAGCTCTGGCTTTCAGTGAAACCGAAGTTTCTCATCTTCCGGGTTCACCGTGCTGGTGAATGTGCCATTGAGCTTTTGCCTGGAGCTGTACCTCCACGCGGAAGAGTTTACCCGCTGTCACAACCTGAAACAGAAGCCATGAGGGCGTACATTGACGAGCAGCTGGCTAAAGGTTTTATTACTACCTCTACATCTCTGTCTTCTGCCGGATTCTTTTTCATTAAGAAGAAGGATGGGGGTCTTCGGCCATAATTGGCTATCATGGTCTTAATGAAGTGACCATGAAATACCGTTATCCTCTCCCGGAGCAGCTCTGGAAATGCTCTGTACTGCCCGCTACTTTACCAAGCTGGACTTAAGGAATGCATACAACCTGATTCGCATAATGAGTGGTGACAAGTGGAAAACTGCATCTCTACTACATCCGAGCACTACGAATATCGTGTAATGCCTTTTGGCCTGTCAAACAGTCCTTCCGTTTATCAAGCTTTTGTAAATAAAATTTTTCGGGACATGTTACAACAAAGAGTCATTGTCTACATTGATGACATTTTGATTTATTCTGATTCCCTTGAGGAGCATGTCCAAGATGTTCGTGCGGTCCTCAAGCACCTGTTGATAACAAGCTCTATGCTAAGCTCTCCAAGTGTGAATTTATTCAGACATGTATCTCCTTTCTGGGCTATATTATCAGTACGGACAGGGTTCTGATGGATGACAGCAAGGTCAGAGCCATGGTGAATATGCCCCAACCTTCTTCTGTTAAGGAGCTGTATTGCTTTTTGGGCTTGGCCAACTTGTACCGCAGGTTCATCCGCAAATTAAGTGTAATTGCATCTCCCCTAGCATCTCTGGTTCGAGGAGGGGGTACATTTTTTAAATGGACAACGAGTTGTGCTGCTGCCTTTGCTCAGCTCAAGGAGAAATTCACTTCTGCTCCTATTCTCCATCACCCAGATCCTGAGAGGGAGTTTATCATTGAAGTGGATGCATCTAACACAGGAGTGGGGGCTGTCCTGTTTCAGCGGTATGGTAACCCTGTAAAAAATGTTCCTGTGTGCCTTCAACTCTCGAAAGCTCAACTCTGCAGAACACAATTATGAAATGGGTGATCACAAACTCCTGGCCATGAAGAGCGCCTTTGAGGAGTAGAGGCACTGGCTGGAGGGAGCTCACCAGCCTTTTACAGTGCTCACTGATCACAGGAATCTGGAGTACATCAGGTCAGCTAAGAGCCTGAATGCTCGCCAGGCTCTCTGGTCTCTTTACAAGATTTGATTTTAAGATCACCTACAGGCCAGGCTCCCAGAAGAGCAAAGCTGACGCCCTGTCCAGTCAGTTTGACAGTCCCTGTGAAGAATCTAAGACTGAACCCATTATTCTCACTAGACTAATCTTGGCTCCTGTCCAATGGGACAACATCTCTGAAATCACCGCTGACCATCTCTTTGTTCCATCCGGGCTCCGCCACCCTGTGCTTCAGTGGGTTCACTGCACCCCTAGCACGGGTCATCCTGCTATTGCTGCCACCATACAGTTGGTTTCCAATCTTTTGGTGGGCTTAACTCCAGTCTGATGTCATCAAGTTTATTCATCAATGCTCCATTTTTAACACTGTGAAATCCTCCAATCTGAAACCCACTGGATTATTACAACCTCTGCCAGTACCACAGCATCCCTGGCTGCACATCACAGTGGACTTTGTTACGGATCTGCCTCCATCCCAGGGGTTTACTAATATCCTCTCCGTGGAGTGTTCCATCTCTTTGGTCTGCCCGAAGACATTGTCACTGACCAGGGTCCCCAGTTTACCTCCTGTGTCTGGAGAGAGTTGTGTTCCAAACTCAATATCAATGTTAGTTTAACTTCTGGTTACCATCCCCAGGACAATGAGCAGGTTGAACATCTAAACCAGGATTTGATAAAATTTCTAAGAACTTACTACCACCAGAATCAGCAGGACTGGAGTCACTTTCTGGCCTGGGCAGAGTATGCCCAGAATTCCCTGTTAAAGCCTGCCACTGGTCTAACGCCTTTTAAATGTGTTTTAGGTTTCCAGCCTCCCCTCTTCCCGTAGGCCGGGGAGCCATCCGAACTCCCAGCAGTAGATGCATGGCTCCGGCACAGCAAGGCCACCTGGGATGCTGCTCACGTTCTCTTGCAGCGCGCCATTTGCCGTTATCAGCATCAGGCTGATCGGAGGAGGCGCAGGGGTCCCAGGTACGGACCGGGCCAGTGGGTGTGGCTCTTTGCACGAGATCTCCATCTCTAGCTCTCCTCGTTTCGTCGGACCATTTAAGATTCTTCGTCAGATTACACCCATTTCTTTTCATTTAGCACTCCCTGCTCATTACAAAATCTCACCCACATTTCATGTGTCCCTTTTCAGACCCGATGTTGCCCCCAGGAGAGACAGGAGCCGAGAGGAGGTCACTGCTGTGCAGACTCCCCTCATTGAGGTGGACGGGGCGGAGGCTTTCCGGGTGCGAGAGGTCCTGTACTCCATACGTCACGGTGGGGTGTTGCAATACCTTATCGACTGGGAGGGGTATGATCCCGAGGAGCGCTCCTGGGTCAGGTCTCAGGATATCCTGAGGATCCTCAGGATCTCGTTTTTGAACCTAAGCTGCCAGTCCCTTACCCAGGCTCATTTGTGTGTCAATAAAATACTGCAGATGGATCCGACCGCCTCAGCCTCTTCGTCACACACACACACACACACACACACACATATATATATATATATATATATATATATATATATATATATATATATATTATATATATTTTATTTTATAGATTAGTAATATGCATTGCTAAGAACTTCACTTGAACAACTTTAAAAGTGATTTTCTCAATATTTAGATTTCTTGCTCAAATAGTTTTTCAAATAGTTGTATCTCAGACAAATATCACCCTAAAAACAACCCATACATCAATGGAAATATTATTTATTCAGCTCTCAGATGTGAAATCTACACTTATGACTGGTTTCGTGGTCCAGGGTCACATATTAAATCCATGCATTACGTCTTATAAGTGACAGCAGCCTAAGTTATGTGGAAGAGTTATAGTTATAAGTTATAGTGGCAATACAATGGAAGTCAAAATGAAACAAAACAGTTCCCTTTCGAGGGAACTTCGAACTGTGTCCTCTAGGGGCCGCTTTGGGGAACACCTCGTCATGACCTGTGTCTGAAGCATACATTGAAAAAACACCAACTTGTTGGCCGGCGACAGCCTCCAATGTCACTACCGGTGTGACTATAAAGGAGAGCATGTCATTATCTTCTTCATCTTCACTGACTGTTTTGTTTGAAGCGTGCATCTGAAAGAACCGGTAAGGGCAATCTTTCTCTGTTTATCATGGCGACAGCTAGCAAGCGTTTAGACGATGTGTGCATCCTTGTCAGTGTTATTTGACACCCGATGACACATGCGATCTTTGCGTCATTTGTTTGGGTGAAGAGCACGCACGCGATGTCTTTGAGGAGGTAATCTTCGTGCATTGTGAGCGTTTTTTCAATGGAAAAAGCTCCGCTCTCATTTGTCTCTCTTCTGAAAGAAAAGGGGAAAAAAGGCAGCCATCTGCTTCCCGCAGTTCAGGCCCTGTCAGCGTTGAGGCGTGGAAGAGAATGAGCTTGTGAGAATACAGGTGAAAAGGTCTGAATGGGTTAAAGAGGGACTTTCCCTTACACTCTCGTAGAAAAAAGAAAAAAAGAGAAAGAAGGGCGGCGGATGAGAGAGAGCCTCGGGAGGATGATGTTATATCTTCAACACTTTCTGATACTGCGGTTAGTGCTCTGCTGGGTTTTTACCCAGGAAAAGCAGGAGATATTTGAGGATGGTGAAAAAGCTGAGGCTGAACCTTCTCAATTCTCCGGCCCTGCTTATGTAGAGCTGTTGGAGGTTATTGAGCGAAAATTACCTTTTGACCATAACCCTCCAGCTCAGGTGAGCCTTTTATTTCTGCATGATCTCCATAAAGAGATTTTAAAAAAATGAAAGATGCTGTTTTCTTCTCACGTCCATCGGTTTCGGCATGAAAGTAATCTTCCGACATTTTTCTGATCAGGTAGCTGAGCTGCGCCGCACCACGGATCTCTTTCCGTGCTACCAAGCAGGCCACCTTTGCCATGGGCAGGACTATGGTGGCCATGGTGGCAGCGGAGAGACATCTGTGGATGAACTTGGCAGACATCGAGAGGAAAGAAAATGCTTTCTTCTCAATGCTCAGGTTTCGCCTTCTGAGCTTTTTGGTATTTCCGTTGAGACGGCGATTTGAGTAGTTCAGGGAGAAGAAGGCGCACTCTGCTGCTTTCAGATCCTTCGTTCCACGAAGGTCCAGGTCTGAGCCCGAACAACACAGGGGTCCTGGCCTGTCTCGATCTGAGGATCTAAGATGGGCACAGAAGGCTATTGTCGCAACTCGCGCTCCTCCCCCACCTGCGGGCAGGGTTTAGAGGAATCGTGGGTCACGAGGAGGTAAGCAGAACCTAAGGGGTATGATCTAGATGAGGCAACATTCTCGTCTGAATCAGAGTGATACCGAGGTATCTACTCGTTCCCTTTGGGGATTTTTAACCCTCAGGAGTCTAAAAGGTTTTCAGGAAAAAATAGCCTCATAACGTGTATATGCGTTAATCGACTTCAGAGGGTTAACTTCTGCCTTTATCCTCCCCTTCCTAATTCCCCTGTAACTTCCAGCTCTCCACATGATCAAGGTTAGGAGGAAACCTATCCCATGACAGTCTCTCATGCTGGACCTATAATGTTTTTATGGTTCTATGTTCATAGCAACCACCTGAATGATGGCCCAGACTAAAAAGAGGCGCCCCTTGAGCGGGGCTACAGCGCAGGAGGGTGGGTGAGTAAATGTAACCCTCTCTGTATATACTTGTGTATTTAATTGCTGGTGGTTAAGTGTCTACAAATAAACTCTGTGAGTTTCCTTTTGCAGTGCTCAGTTACAGTGTATACTAAACACTTGCCAGCACCAGCCATCCGGCTTCAGGTTCCGGTATTAGGCGGCTGAGATCACATGTTTCTGAGGGAGCCTCCCTGATCATCAGGGCTGGCACAGCACTGCAGGGAATTTCATGGATGTCGGCCAGGTGACCCCGAGGGGACCCTCGATGCTTAGGAACCTTTAAGTACACACAATAAGATTTGTGTACTTTCTCAAAACCACATGGTGGTCAGTGTGCACATGAACACTTTGCGCACTTTCTAAAAATCCACAAGTGGTAAGTTTGCAAGCAAAACTCTGAAAACATTCTGAAATCTTGAATGATAAGGGTTACGCACTCCGCTTTGTTCCATTTCTTCTGATGATTAGACCTTGGTTCCAGGGCTCCATTCAGCCAGTGTGTATTTTTTACCTCAAGCATCGCTTCCCTCAACATGAGGGCCTATTTGCGTGATTCTCATAGTAACTTAGCAGCGCTCCCCTTGCTACTCTGAGCTCGGAGTTCTCCTCTCATATGAGACTGAGTTGTTTCCAGTTGAGTCCAGTATTGTTTCCATAGATCGAGTTGATGACTCTCAATCATACTGTTTTGAGGTGCAACATTCCATCTATGAGCTGCTCTATCAGAGTGCCACGAGAGCCCCTTCTTAGAACAGTATTTGAAAATCCATGCTATGGTAAGTGTGCACGTGAAGTCTTTGTACACTTTCTGAAATCCACACTGTGGTAAGTTCGCACGCTAGTATTCTGCGTTATTTCTAAAATCCTATATGGTGAGGGCTTCGCCCAGTTGCTTCGTGCCCTTTCTTGAGTTGGTAAAAGCCCCATTCATCTCGGGCACCACTCCACCTATTTATCCTCAGATACCTATCTAAACAGAGTGTTGCTACTAGAGAACTGTCGAGACAGCTCTTTTAGCAAGCTTATGCGTAAGCTAGCGGTAGCCCCCGTGTGACAGGCAAGACTTGGTAGAAATGCTAGGTTCTTAGCCATATCACTTTAAAGGAATCTTTCCTGATTCCAAGCCTTCAGCTCTGCCCTGGACCGAGGCCCTAACAATTAGGTTGGGTATGTAGCTTAGGCCGTTTGGCCGTAAGGGGTACTGTCACAGACAGCTGTCTAACGTCCCAGGGGCAACTCCAATGGAAATGGTAGAGTTGGTACTTAGTGCTCGCCATAATTCTGGCCTGCACTCCCCTCAGCATGGCGACGTGGGTACACTGTTCCCCAAAGCGGCCCCTAGAGGACGCAGTTCGAAGTTCCCACGAAAGGGAATTTTGGGTTTCGGTCTATATTTTAAATCATCAGCCGGGTCCGGGTCGGGTCCGAATCTATTACCTCGTGTCCCGGGTCTGTTTAACATTGTGTGTAATACCCGTGCGATCGGAGTCATCGGACTCGGAGAACATCCGGCCGTGATCAAAGACTGCTTGTGTTTTTTGTAACTTGCAACTTGTAAAATTAGGAAAAGAAAAGAGTGAGACAAAAAAAGTGATCTCTCTCTCTCTCTCGCTCGCAGACTCAGAGTTAATATACAAGTGCACGCACGCTATTAATGCTTGCAGACTTGACACACTCTTGTTTAATATATTTCAAATCAGCAACACAATCTGAGGTGAACTGTCACATGAATGTTTTCTATGACGCTCAAATTGCGTTAAAGCATTTTAGGTTGATACAGCTAGCACGCATCTGCAGTCTCGAGTGCATTTCATGTTTCTATGGCAAGCAGTGAGGGACACTTCGACCGCCAAGCCGCGTTTTACATTTTCTCCCATTTTTATAATATTATAAATGAATCATTTAATCTTAAAGTTTTAGTGGTTCAGATTCAGACTCGATGCAGAGCAGAGAGCACAGAGATCAGATGATGATAGTAAATAAATTACGTCAGCGGCCATGTCATTGCATGAGCGATCGTTATTATAGTTCAGAAGGGCAAACAGTCTAAGTTATTATGCAAATTAACTCGAGTCAGAATGTACATGTGCACAGTAGCATTTGTCATCCGTCACCGTGACATCAAGTGGACTTTTGAAGCTGAAATAATGAGTGGATTCAGTTGGACTTGGAATAACGAGAAGAATAACATGAATAACTTTCTTGTCGGAGGATTGTAATGCATCACAGGCAGTCAGGTACAAGGAAGAGAGACTACGGCTCTTTAAATTAGGTAAGAGAAAAAGCTGTATTCTTCGCAAACAAGTTTATTGACTTGTAATAGCAATTTAAGGTGGAATATGTGAACGTCGGGTCCAGTCGGGTCTGTGTCTTCCCGGTGGGTTCGGGTCCAGATTTCAAATAATATACGGGTCCGGGTCGGGTCTGGGTAGGCATTTCTCGGATCTACACGGGTCCGGGTCCAGCTTTTGAAATATTAGACGGGTCCGGGTCAGTTCGGTTCGGTGTAGTACATTACGGGTCTCTGTCGGGTTCGGTCACGAATTTTTCGCAGGTTTGACTCTTGGTGCTGGCAGGAGTTGTAGGTGGGAGGGAGTTAATGAACAGCTCTCTCTCCCACACTCAATACCCATGGCTGAAGCGCCCTTGAGGAAGGCACAGAACCCCCAGTTGCTGGATCTATGGCTGCCCACTGCTCCGTGGGTGTGTTCAAGGTGTGTGTGTGTGTGTGTGTGTGTGTTCAATTCTCACTGCTGTGTGTGCGCACTTGAATGGGTTAAATGCAGAGCACCAATTCCGAATTTCGAGGTTTGGGCCTTTAAATTACAAAAGTACAGAGAAAATACAAGTAAAAAAAAAAAAAAACTAAGTTCATAGTTAAAATTTTTACAGTCTTTGTGGTGATCTACTATCATTTGCACTAAGAGACAGACTAAACAAGTTTCACTCCCTCCAGAAAATTTTTGGCAATATTTGCGGCTAATGTGAGTACATTTTACCACCCTTTGCCCTTTGACTGATTTGGACTTGTAGGAAGGAACAAAAGTACACTGTAAATGAAAGGAAGCGTTGTTGGACGGAATGCGACAATACACTTATTTCACCTCTTTTGTCCTTTTTCATAATTTTTGGAAGTCATAAGTCTAAGTAAAATTGAAAAAAAAAAAAAAGATTATCATTAATTTAAATAGATTACTTACCTCTAAATGTTTCAATTAACAGGCAGAAATTCTATTGTTGCAATTTTTCCTTCAGAAAAAGTCTATTGTCTAAAAAATAAGTATAAACACATTTAGTATAACACATTTAAAAACATGTTTATCAATCTAGCTTTATAAGAGAAACTGCTGTAATTATAGGGTATTTTAATAGATGCATAACAATATTCAATATGAATAAACCATAAAAACACATCTACAGTACAATTAATTAGTGCTGGTGCGGTGAGACGAAAATGACTTCTGTTTTACGCTCCCCTCTTAAAGGTTGGTTGTAGGAGTAATGTTATGTTAATATGGGGCACTGGTATAAATTTCTGCTGCAAAAGCGGATTGCCTCACGACTGCGCGCTTTTCTTTCATCTGGGTTTTGAACTTTTATAAAAGAAAATTGCAGGTTCATTCAAACGATTCTCACGGAGTCTGTTGTCTGCCGCATGACTGATGTGTGAGCTCAGAGCTTGCTTGAACAGCTTCTTTCACTTGTCTGATCTGATAAATGGTCTGTACGGCTTTTCTAACTTATTTATTAACTTTAAGTAATACTTGTCTAAACATTTTTGCATCTAATCTTTTAATTTATTAATGCTGGCGAACAAACAGGAATAGCATTCATTTACAATCGATCTGATTATCTGGGGGACTAAAGGGAATTTAAACTTTTCTTTAACGTATAAAAAAATAACGTATCAGACTCATTACTTAAAGTTATAACAGTTATATACATCATATGATTATATTAACAGTTACTTACCTTTCATAATCATGCAGGCTGAGTGGACCGTTAAAATTTGAACGGAGTGAAGCGGGAAACATATTTAACCCAACAGTTGTGTTATAACTAAAAATAACCCAACGACGAAAAAAAAATGACCCAACAAATTTTAATATAACCCAACACATTGACCCAATATGTCCCAACGGTTAGGTAAAAAAAAAAAAAAAACAGTTTACTGTGTACAAACAGACAGAAACATGAGATTAACATGGTTTTGAGATTCTGGAGAAACTCACACAACGCATTCAATTCATAAGCCCCACTGCAATCTGGGCTTAATGCCACAATTTTACAAATAAATGCACTAAATGCACCAACAATGAAGCCCAGCTCTAACCATCTCATGCAGCATAACATTCCCATCTTTGGTGAGCTTGATGTCTCCTGCGCCAGACACAAGCCTGAGAGAGGAACACAACACAACAAAGTATTACTGATGTGTCCACATACTGCTGAACATCACTGAAGAACTACGTTACACAGCTTAAAACTTCATGTTAAAAACCATACAAACGTCCCCCAAATTTGATTAAACATGGATCGGATAAGCCAGCAGCTAACACCACTACTAACAGGCGCTCAAAGACGAGCAGCTCAGAGCGCAGCCGAGCCATGGACTCTGAGAGTGGGTGACTCTGTTATCAGAAACATTAGTAGCAGGACTACAACAACATGCTGCCTTCCTCAAACAACAGTCTCTGATGTGAACAAGGAACTTAAGAACATTCTGATGAAGCACAAGACTGCAATGCAGTTAAATGAAGAGCACAAATTCTGAGTATGGGTCACCATATTTGGCTGAATGTCACGTCACTTTCACTTTTCACTTCACTTAGAAAGTCTAACGCCTTCTCAAGCTGAAGGGCAAACTCATCTAATCTGTGGCCTATTATACATCAGACTAAGATTGATGTAAAGACACAAAGCACTGCCATCAAGTTACACTTTTAAACATCCCCTCACAAAAAAAAAAAAAAAATTATTTCTAATCAATGACTTTATAACCACAAACAATCTGGATTTTATGTTTCTAAATGAAACATGGCTAGAAGACAGTTGCGGTGCAACAGTCCTAAATGAAGCAGCCCCTCCTAAATTCATTTACATGAGTCTCTGCAGGACTGTTAGGAGTTTTACTCAAACCACTGCGGCTCACACGTATGTGCTGAAATACTTAACACAGATATCACCACTGTATTAGGAGAATCAAAATTTACTGTCTTTATATAAAGCAACAGAAGATCAGAATTTGTGTCTCATAATTGACTGAAGCACAGGCTCTACTCTCCAGCACAATGGTGAACCACAAAACTACATTAAACTAACAGATCTCTCTTGTGCAAAAAAACGTTAAAACAGTTGAGTTCAGTATTTACTCTCTTTATCAGTGTATGACTTTGCATAACTTTCTATGGATGTTCACAAATATTTTAGTCTAATTAACTAATTTGTTTTATTTATACATTTTACAGTATATTACAGTTTTTCCTTGACTTAACGACAACACTTATAATGTGTGCACACTACAGAGTGTTAGAGTAACGCTGAATCAGTGAAGTTAATGAGATAATTATGTGATTAATTGATGATTGAGCATTAGTGATGAACACCTGCTATTAACAAACAGAATCACAGAAGGAAAGACAAACACAAGATCTACAACTGACTTCAGCCACAGCCTTAGATTAAATCAACTGAAATAAAAGAATACAAGAAATCTCTCAAGATCTGATTAAACAACTACTAAAACAGCTTCACCAGATTCACATTACTAACCAGACCGACTTTATTTCTGTCAGATGTCTACAGAAGATCTTATTGAGAGTTACAGAGGTTTATTTGTTTTTTCACTACCATGATGGAGATCAGTGTTTACTTCAGAATCAGAATTTGAATGAGCTTTATTGCCAGGTATGTTCACACATACGAGGAATTTGTTTTTGTGACAGAAGCTCCACAGTGCAACATAACAGCGACAGAACAAAAAACACAATAAGGAATAAAAAATACAAAATAAAAATAAAAATACAAATAGGTGGGTAGGGAATGACAATATACAAATTGACAATGTATGGCAGGTATATTACAATGAGCATTTATGTATGTACATGTATATTATGTGCAAAAAGTGTACGCTAAGTATGTGTTAGATAAATAAGTGTATGTGTATATAAATATAAATAGTGTAGTGTGTTCCACAGTTATTATCAGCTGTTCATAAAATGGATTGCCTGAGGGAAGAAACTGTTCCTGTGTCTGGTCATTCTGGTGCTCAGTGCTCTGTAGCGTCGACCAGACGGCAACAGTTCAACAGTGATTTTGCCAGCCCTTTTGCTCACTCTGGATAAGTAAAGTTCTTGAATAGAAGGGAGGGTTGTACCGATGATTCTCTCAGCAGTTCGGACTACCCTCTGTAGTCTTCTGAGGTCCGATTTTGAAGCTGAGCTGAACCAGACAGTTACTGAAGTGCAGAGGATGGATTCAATGATGGTGGAGTAGAACTGTTTCAGCAGCTCCTGTGGCAGGTTAAACTTCCTCAGCTGGCGGAGGAAGTACAACCTTTGCTGGGCCTTTTTCACAATGGAGTCAAGGTGAATGTCCCACTTCAGGTCCTGAGAGATGGTGGTTCCCAGGAACCTGAATGACTCCACTGCAGTCACAGTGCTGTTCATGATGGTGAGTGGGGGGAGTGCAGGGGGGTCTCTCCTGAAGTCCACGATCATCTCCACTGTTTTGAGCATGTTAAGCTCCAGATTGTTGAGAGTGCACCAGACAACCAGCTGTTTAACCTCCTCTCTGTAAGCAGATTCGTCACCATCCTGAATGAGGCCGATAAGTGTGATGTCATCTGCAAACTTCAGGAGTTTGACAGAGGGGTCCTTAGACGTGCAATCGTTAGTGTACAGGGAGAAGAGCAGTGGGGAGAGAACACAGCCCTGGGGAGCTCCGGTGCTGATTGTACGGGTGCTGGATGTGTATTTTCTCAGCCTCACTAGCTGCTGCCTGTCTGTCAGGAAGCTGTTGATCCAATGACAGATGGAGGTGGGCACGGAGAGCTGAGTTAGTTTGGGCAGGAGGAGGTTTGGGATGATCATGTTAAAGGCCGAGCTGAAGTCCAAAAATCCTCACATAAGTCCCCGGTCTGTCTAGGTGTTGCAGAACATAATGCAGTCCGATGTTTACTGCATCTTCCACAGACCTGTTTGTTTTGTAGGCAAACTGAAGAGGATCCAGCAAGGGCCCAGTTATGTTCTTCAGGTGGCCCAGCACCAGTTTTTCAAATGACTTCATGACTACAGACGTTAGAGCCACAGGCCTGTAGTCATTTAGTCCTGTAATTTTGGGTTTCTTAGGGATGGGGATGATGGTGGAGCATTTGAGGCATGAAGGGACTTCACACAGCTCAAGTGATCTGTTGAAGATCTGTGTGAAGGATGGGGGCCAGCTGGTCAGCACAGGATATCAGACAAGCTGGTGTAACACAATCTGGGCCTGGTGCTTTTTTCTTTTTCTGCTTCCGGAAGACCTGGCGCACCACATCCTCGCTTATCTGAATTGCAGGTGTGGGGGAGAGTGGGGATGCAAGAGGTGTAAATGGTGAGCCCCTTTAGTTGGGCTCTTGAACTGTGAATGCTTTTTCGAGGTTTTTTTTTTTTTTTTTTTTTTACATGTTGTAACAATGCATCTTTGGAACTTGTTATAGCAAAACATTTCAATAGAAAAAAAAATCTAATATAGTTGTTTATAGGTTTAGAAGAACAAACATTCTCTTATTTCTGATCCAATCCCATGTTCCCTCTCTTGTTGAATGTTGAACCTACAGCTAAAGAAGAACTCTGCTTAGCCATAAGTTATGAAAGACTGTTACAAAAATATCACTTATAAAAAAAACTCTTATTTTTTTACAGCATTTTACCGTAAATTCTACCATGGAAATTAACTCCACTCCCACGAGTTTAAAAGCTAGCATTCCTACAATGTTAGTACTGTGAACTTCGTTCATTTGAGTCCACTGAGAATTAATATTTCTTAATATAAAAATGCAAACTTAATGTGTAGTAAAGAAATTAATGCATGACTTTTACTCAAATCACTGTAAAGGAATAAAGTTTGGTTAGTAATGTGAATCTAGTAAAGCTGGTTTAGGAGTTGTTTAATCAGATCTTGAGAGATTTGATGAATTCAAGGCTGTGGCTGAAGTCATTTGTAGTTCTTGTGTTTCTCTTTCCTTTAGTGATTCTGTTTGTTAATAGCAGGTGTTCATCACTCATGCTCAATCATCAATTAATCACAGAATTATCTCATCAACTTCACTAATTCAGTGTTACTCAAACACTCTGTAGTGTGCACACATTATAAGTGTTCACTTAAACCTGAGGATTTTGTTGTGGGGTTTAAAGGGTTAAAGATTTAAGATGAAGAAAAAAGAGCATGAAACATAATTTAACAGTAATAAACTGCAATTCATTTACAGGAAACAAACTGTAGAACAACAGTTATTTACTGGCACCCCTGCTGCCATCCCTGCTGCCAGTAAATAACTGTTTTTCTACAGGCTGTTGCCGTAAATTAATGGTTGCCAGTAAAAAAGTGTTTGTCTACAGTTTTTTGCCGTTAAGTAAAGGAAAAACAGTAATATACTGTAAAATGTAAATGTCAGATTTACCAAATGAAAAAAAAAATAATAATTTAACTAAAATATTTGTGAACATCCATAGAAAAGTATTTATGCAAAGTCATACACTGATAATGAGAGTAAATACTGAACTCAACTGTATTAATGTGTGTTGCACAAGAGACATCTGTTAGTTTAATGTAGTTTTATTGTTCACCATTGTGCTGGAGAGTAGACCTGTGCTTCAGTCAATGATGAGCCACAAATTCTGATCTTTTGCTGGTTTATATAAAGACAGTAAATTTTGATTCTCCTGATACAGTGGTGATATCTGTGTTAAGTATTTCAGCACATACGTGTGAGCCGCAGTGATTTGAGTAAAAGTCATGCATTTAGTTACTTTACTATTACACATTAAGTGTTTGCAGTTTTATATTAAGAAATATTCCTTCTCAGTGGACTCAAATGAAATAAGTTCATAGTAGCAACATCGTAGGAATGCTAGTTTTTAAACTCAAACTGTTTGAAGCAGTGGGAGTGAAGTTAATTTCCATGGTAGAATTTACGGTAAAATACTGAAAAAAAAAAAAAATAAGAGTGGTAAATTAATGATTGAGAGCTGTAAATTAACAGTACTTTACTGGCACTACCCCTGCTGCCAGTAAATTACTGTTATTTAACGGCACAATTTTTTACAGTGTGTCCTATTATTCAGGAGATTATAAGATCAGTGTTTAAAGTAGGAAATATAACTTAAGATTTCCAAACAGTCAGTGTTCCATTACATGTAATAATCCAGTGAGAAACTCAAAGGATGCTCCACCAAATGTTGATTTCATTTAGTTTATTGATAAAGAAAATCTATTCATGACATTAGTTTTGACAGCATCTTTATTTCAGTGTTTTTACACAAGTGCCTAAACTTTTAACAGCACTAGAGATTTCTTGAGTCGTCCCATACAGAACCACGTGTGTAAAAAGTTATGAAACAAATCAATCATGAATTCAACTCTTTCAAAATCATTAGGATAATAAGTAAAGATCATGTCCCATTAAGATATTTAGTAAATCTCCTACTGTAAATATATCTAAACTTTATTTTTGATTAGTAATATGCATTGCTAAGAAGTTCATTTGGACAACTTTAAAGATGATTTTCTCAATATTTACATTTTTTTGCTCCCCCAGATTTTGAAATAGTTGTATTTCAGACAAATATTGTCCTTCGAACAAACCAGACATCAATGGAGAGATGATTTAGTCTTGATGATAGTCTGTCCACCAGTGTTTAGTTACTAAAAAGTAATATATTACTCATTACTAGTTTTTATCAAAATAAATAATTTAGGTTAAAAAGTAAATATTTCATTCTTCATACACCGTCAGTGCACCAGCCATTAACCTTCAGTCATCTGAAATCTATTATACTGTAGACTTGTGTGTAAAACTTTGCATAGAATTCATCCTAAACATGTTCAGATTTGTACTCCAGAAAATGCACCAAATTCAGTTAGTTTGAATTAGATCAATTCAGATAAACTTTCTATTCTTTGAAGAAACCTGAAAAAAAATTATACTCTATTGTTTTCAACATTGACAATAATCAGAAATGTTTCTTGAGCAGTAAATCATCATATTAGAATGATTTCTGAAGATCATGTGATGCTGAAGACTGGAGGAATGATGCTGAAAATACAACTTTGAAATCAGATGAATAAATTATATTTGAAAATATATTCAAATAAAAAACAGTTATTTTAAATAGTAAAAATATTAAAAATTTTTACTGCCTTTTCTGTACTTTGGAGAAAAAATAAATAAATAAATATATATATATAATGATAAAAGCGTTTGACTTGTAGTGCATGATACAGATTTCCTGTAATTTGAGCACAGATGGTTATGTCTTAAGTGAATGTAGATAGCCTCAGCAGAGGAGACGGTTCTCACTGGTTGTAGCAGGGCGAGTCGGGGTCCTTGTAGTGGCTGTAAGGGTCTTTCTTGCAAAGAGCTGTCAGACAGATCCAGCAGAAATAACCGTGACACACCGAACAGGTCATCTTATTACAGCCCATATTCTTCTGCACCAGCGGGAAACACCAGAACACATGAGCACATGAGCATAAACAAAGAGCAGAGCTTAGCACAACACATGAGATTTCAGTTTGCCACAATTTCTCTTTAAATTGTTTTATAGAGATCTCTGGTGGTTTAGCATTTGAAGGCCAGGCACAAATGGAATTAATAGGTGTATATGATAACATTAACAGTACTATTGCAGTGACTAGTACTTTTCCACTTTTGGACCTTTCTAAGCAACAGTAGTCGTCATCGTTTGGTTAACTTCAAGAGCAGTGAAAGGGAGAGAACCACATACAGTATTGTTCAAAATAATAGCAGTACAATGTGACTAACCAGAATAATCAAGGTTTTTAGTATATTTTTTATTGCTACGTGGCAAACAAGTTACCAGTAGGTTCAGTAGATTGTCAGAAAACAAACAAGACCCAGCATTCATGATATGCACGCTCTTAAGGCTGTGCAATTGGACAATTAGTTGAAAGGGGTGTGTTCAAAAAAATAGCAGTGTCTACCTTTGACTGTACAAACTCAAAATTATTTTGTACAAACATTTTTTTTTTTCTGGGATTTAGCAATCCTGTGAATCACTAAACTAATATTTAGTTGTATGACCACAGTTTTTTAAAACTGCTTGACATCTGTGTGGCATGGAGTCAACCAACTTGTGGCACCTCTCAGCTGTTATTCCACTCCATGATTCTTTAACAACATTCCACAATTCATTCACATTTCTTGGTTTTGCTTCAGAAACAGCATTTTTGATATCACCCCACAAGTTCTCAATTGGATTAAGGTCTGGAGATTGGGCTGGCCACTCCATAACATTAATTTTGTTGGTTTGGAACCAAGACTTTGCCCATTTACTAGTGTGTTTTGGGTCATTGTCTTGTTGAAACAACCATTTCAAGGGCATGTCCTCTTCAGCATAGGGCAACATGACCTCTTCAAGTATTTTAACATATGCAAACTGATCCATGATCCCTGGTATGCGATAAATAGGCCCAACACCATAGTAGGAGAAACATGCCCATATCATGATGCTTGCACCTCCATGCTTCACTGTCTTCACTGTGTACTGTGGCTTGAATTCAGAGTTTGGGGGTCGTCTCACAAACTGCCTGTGGCCCTTGGACCCAAAAAGAACAATTTTACTCTCATCAGTCCACAAAATGTTCCTCCATTTCTCTTTAGGCCAGTTGATGTGTTCTTTGGCAAATTGTAACCTCTTCTGCACATGCCTTTTTTTTAACAGAGGGACTTTGCGGGGGATTCTTGAAAATAGATTAGCTTCACACAGACGTCTTCTAACTGTCACAGTACTTACAGGTAACTCCAGACTGTCTTTGATCATCCTGGAGGTGATCATTGGCTGAGCCTTTGTCATTTCGGTTATTCTTCTATCCATTTTGATGGTTGTCTTCCGTTTTCTTCCACGTCTCTCTGGTTTTGCTCTCCATTTTAAGGCATTGGAGATCATTTTAGCTGAACAGCCTATCATTTTTTGCACCTCTTTATAGGTTTTCCCCTCTCTAATCAACTTTTTAATCAAAGTACGCTGTTCTTCTGAACAATGTCTTGAACGACCCATTTTCCTCAGCTTTCAAATGCATGTTCAACAAGTGTTGGCTTCATCCTTAAATAGGGGCCACCTGATTCACACCTGTTTCTTCACAAAATTGATGACCTCAGTGATTGAATGCCACACTGCTATTTTTTTGAACACACCCCTTTCAACTAATTCAACTAATTGCCCAATTGCACAGCCTTAAGAGCGTGCATATCATGAATGCTGGGTCTCATTTGTTTTCTGAGAATCTACTGAACCTACTGGTAACTTGTTTGCCACGTAGCAATAAAAAAAATACGAAAAACCTTGATTATTCTGGTTAGTCACATTGTACTGCTATTATTTTGAACAATACTGTATCTATTTTTTTGCATCCCATTTGCTGCATTAAAAATACCAGTGCATTAAGTGAAAACCTTTTTTTTTTTTTCATGCAAAGGTTATATAAAATAAAGAATAAAGTTATAAATGTGCATACATAAAAAAAGGCAAATAGAAAAAAATTAGAGGATTTACAATATATCAGTTTTGTGGAAAAGGTCCATAGTTCTTAATCACTGGACCAAAAACATTCCTAATATACAATTTTGATATTATTTTCTTGACTTTAAATATGACTTTACATATTGAAGTTAAATATGTTGAACTCAAATTATGAGGTGGTCTTTCTCAGCAACACAAAATGAACAAAACTTCATGAGGACCTGCTAAATTTGGCGCCACCTACAGGTCAAAAGATCCAAACATTTTTTATTTTTGCTCAAAACTCTTGAAAAGTTTTTAAGAAAATGCTTCTACATTTGCATCTGCAGAATTCTTGGGTCATGCCCTGATGATACCTTATGTTTGCTGTTTAGCATTCAGAATTTCTTCCAGCTTAAACGGTTTGTTGTATTGGCTTTAAATCACTGTCAGCTTGTCCTGAAGAAGCCAGTTTAGTTTAGACAGCAGCACTATAGTATTTAGAATATATAAAGCTTTCTTTGTTGATAAGAGTGTTGTGGAAAGTCACTTTTACATAACAATACTGCATTACTCCATAAATAACAACTAAATGCATTACTTAATATTTATTGAAAGTAATGCATTATGTTGCTTTTTCGTAACCTGAAATAGTCTTGCTTATATACAGTATGTTTATATATATCTTATATCTCATATATGTTTTTTTAAATAACTTATATTTTATATATCACACCAAAAGTTAAATTTATAAGCCTCAGGCTGAAGGAAGTTCTTTTACACCTCACTCCTGATTTCTCTTAACACGGGACAGTAAATATGTCAGTGAAGAAATGGTAAACCAATGTATGCACGTGTCTTTAGTACTGACCTCTATGTTAGTGCCACAGCAAGGGCACTGTTTACAGTTAACCTTTACCCAGTCTGTGCAGAGAGAGTCCAACACCCTCTGAATGGCATGCCTCTCTTCGATCTTATTCCACTCTTCGCTCGCAGAATTATCCTCATCTTGCATACGTAAATCATCTGGTAAAGAAACACACAGCTTTTCAACAAACTAACAAAGTGTGTGGACTTCACATTCTTTAGCACTGAGCATCTAATATACGATACGATATTATGTCTAACATCCGACACAAGCTACTCTTTAGCCTCTGGTGTTGGGAGTCACACTTGTGTTGTTGCTGTCTAAAGTGACCAGACACCTAAAATGTCATTGGTCTATAATTTTAAGTAAAATCAGTGTAATAAATTTTTGTTCAATAATATTTTTCAATTTTCTTTTGTATTTTTATAGAATTTATTATTACAAATAAATATATATGTAAAAAAATTATGATCAATTGTCCAATTAAAAAATTATATATATATATATATATATATATATATATATATATATATATATATATATATATATAACTTTTCCATTATGGCAGTATTTCATGTTAAAATAGAGACAATGGCTACATTTAGATGTACACTTTTTGTGCTGAATTGGACTGAACTCATGATTGATGAATCTGATTGTAGTGCTCACATGAATGCTTAATAAAGTGATCGGGTTGATGTGCATGTTTATATGTCTCAAGCTTCAAATCGGAATGTGTTTTTTTTTTTTTTTTTTTTTACATGAGCACACTGCTCAAAAAATGAAAAGTGACATAAAGATAATATCGAGTTTCTCACTGTTTGCACATAATAATTCTACCCTACAGTTTCTTTGCTTTTACCAGCAAATTGATATTTACTCATTTATGGATAAATATACATATAAATCACTGTGCTGTGATACTGTGATACTTTATTACAAAAAAAAAAAAAAAAAAAAACATAAGCCCCTCTCCGCAGCCACAATGGTCTGTCTGTGGATGAGTATCCAAAACAAGGCTGTCCTGCTCCACTTCACAGTTGCTGAGTGGAAGGAGCATTTTATAATGCATCATTGCACATGCACAATCCTTTAAGCTTCATGGTTCAAGTGTTTACATGCATACTCAATCGTATTAGAAGAGGAATAAACCTCCCCCTTCAATCTGATCGAAATGGGGTTGGTCTATTTTGCACTCTTGATATTTTAGAGTGTCGCCCCTTCATTGCTGTGCACATTTTTTCAGCATCATGAATAATTTGTATATTGTACACACAATGTACTTTTGCATATTTCCCATTCATTTCAAATAAAACAATTAAAACATTTTTTTTATGATCGTTTAGCTCTTCCGAATCAAGTCAACAATTTTTTTTTGTGTGGTCACATAGCGACTATCGTAAAAGCCATTCTGATGAAGTAGTAAATTTTTAGAGATGGATCAACATGAACATTTTGTCCGATACTGTTAACCGATATTTTTTTATATATGAAAACCAATAACCGATATGTTGGCCGATAAATCTGAATCCCAATTTTTATGTAATTTCTGAGAGCCTGATTACAAGAAGGTCTCACCATTAAATGCCATTAAACACTTCAACATAAATCAAACATAAATGAGCCTTACAAATAAATAAAACTATGCAATCAAGTCACTGGACAACATTACTATGTAAAAAATAAAATAAAAAATCATATGCCATGGATAAATTTAATGGAATAACCTCCAAACTGACAATAATATAATTATTTTTAATAAACTATATGAAACTAATAAGATAAAAATAAAAGTGGTGGTTATTACTAATAATATATCAATTATTTTGGAAAAGAAGTATCTTAAATTAATAGCTACCATTGTTTCAAATAGCAGCACTTCTATTTAAGCTATTTGTGCATTGTTGCTGAAGAGCTGAATGAACACTGGTAAACTGTAACACTGTCAGATATATTTATACATAAACATGATAATACAACTTATATATATATATACAAAAATATGCAAATGTACAAGTGGACTCAAAGTAAGTTATGTGCTAACTAGACTATAACTTATGTTGTGAAATGCACTCTTCCCATAACAACGTGCTTATCGGGCGCACAAAGATTCCATAACATTACGTAATATCGGCTTTAATATATCAGCAACAGGTGTGAATATCTCACCATCAGTCGGTATGCAGTTATTGAGGCCGTGATAGGTCCTCTTACAGAGCGTACAGAAGGGATATTTGCAGGCGGGACAGATGCCCATGTTTGAGTCTGGCTCCACCATCACCGCCATAGAGCAGCTTATACGAGGACAATACACCACATCCTTCATCAGGTCAAGACTTGACTGCAACAGGAGACGATCATAGCGTGCAAACTCGTCTTTGCTCACAAGAAGTTTCACCTGTTACACGAGCAGACTGTCAGTCTACATTCAGAATACAAATATTCATTCAAGGTTCAGAGATTTACTGGCCTTGCCACAAAAATAAATAAATGGAAAGAATTGCTTTGCTGTCTTTTACTCATTATTGGTATGAATAAGGTTAAGTCATGAAAATTGTAGTTACCAGTAGGGGTGTGTGATATATCTCAGATAAAAAGCCTCTTAGAACCGAATGTGGTTAGAATGCAGAGATAAATATCTCTGTATGTTTTTTTTTTTGTTTTTTTTTGGCACGTTATGATGTGGTTAAGTAATATCATACAAGGAAAAGTGGCGCTAATTTTCCTGAATATTAGCCCATGAGTGCGATAGTGAATGAGATATTGATTTTATACAACAATTCAAAAATAATTAAGTGAATATTGAGTGAGTTGCATTTTAGATAAGATATTATCTTTTTTTAGTTTTTTTTTTTTGCCATGAAAATATTTTCTAACAAAGCCAGATCAGAACATTAGTGCAACTCAGAGCATTCAGTCCTAAATAAATCTATGAGTCAATGATTCAATAATCTATTCATGAAGAATGAAATGAAACATCTGTTTGAATAAATCACTTCAATGAATGAATTAAAATGGAAATTATATATATATATATTAGGGGTGCTCCGATCACGATCGGCCGATCGTTATGCGTATCTCGTCAGTAAAGCCGGTTATTTAATCAGCGGTTAATTCCATCAGGTGCGTGATTTCACATAGAGCAGCTGTTACTACACAGAGCCATTGTTAATAGAAAAGATGCACAAATCACGTTAATTTTCAGCGTTTTTTGGCGCATCTTCTCGGTTAACAACGGCCTTGTGTAGTAACAGCTGCTCTATGTGAAATCACGCACCTGATGGAATTAACCGCTGATTAGAAAACCGGCTTTACTGACGAGATGCGCATTAACGATCGGCCGATCGTGATCGGAGCACCCCTAATATATATATATATATATATATATATATATATATATATATATATATATATATATATATATATATATATATATATATACAATTTTTGATATCACCAGAAAAACTACTAGCAAAAGAATATTAAAATACTAACACACTGGGGAAGTCGTGGCCTAATGGTTAGAGGGTTGGACTCCCAATCGAAGGCTTGTGAGTTCTAGTCTCGATCAATCAAACATAACATACACTACAGTCTTCACTGCATAGATTAATGCTTATTAAAGCCACAAAATTATTCAGTCAAGAGCAATAAGTAAATATCTTTTTCATTTGTTGATTAATGACATAAACAGCAGCAAGTACAGGTGCTTCTCAATAAATCAAAATTTCTTGGAAAAGTTCATTTATTTCTGTAATTCAACTCCATCCATCCATCATCTTCCGCTTATCCGGGGCCGGGTCGCGGGGGCAACAGTCTAAGCAGAGACACCCAGACTTCCCTCTCCCTAGCCACTTCTTCCAGCTCTTCCGGGAGGACCCCGAGGCGTTCCCAGACCAGCCGGGAGACATAGTCCCATATAGACTCCAGCGTGTCCTAGGTCTTCCCCGGGGCCTCCTCCCGGTGAGACGTGCCTGGAACACCTCCCTGGGAAGGCGTCCAGGAGGCATCCGAAATAGATGCCCGAGCCACCTCAGCTGGCTCCTCTCGATGTGGAGGAGTAACGGCTCTACTCTGAGCTCCTCCCGAGTGACTGAGCTTCTCACCCTATCTCTAAGGGAGCGCCCAGCCACCCGACGGAGAAAGCTCATTTCGGCCGCCTGTATCCGGGATCTTGTCCTTTTGGTCATGACCCACAGCTCATGACCATAGGTGAGAGTAGGAACGTAGATTGACCGGTAAATCGAGAGCTTTGCCTTACAGCTCAGCTCCTTCTTCACCACGACAGACCGGTACACAACCGCATTACTACAGAAGCTGCACCGATCCGTCTGTCAATCTCACGTTCCATCCTTCCCTCACTCGTGAACAAGACCCCAAGATACCTGAACTCCTCCACTTGAGGCAGGAACTCTCCACCAACCTGAAGTGAGCAATCCACCCTTTTCCGACTGATTGTGGGCTCACCACCTGCAGGAGGGAGCGTAAGGGGCCGGTGCATAGTGGATCGGGCGACAGTCATAGGCGAGACCCCCGACGACCCGATCTCTGTAATTCAACTCAAATTGTGAAACTCATGTAATACGTAAATTCAATGCACACAGACTGAAGTAGTTTATGTCTTTGTTTTTTTTTGTGATGTTTTTGGCTCACATTACCCACCAATTCACTATCTCAACAAATTAGAATATGGTGACAAGCTAATCAGCTAATAAACTCAAAACACCTGGAAAGGTTTCCTGAGATTTCAAAATGGTCACTCAGCTTGGTTCACTATGCTACACAATCATGGGGAAGACTGCTGATCTGACAGTTGTCCAGAAGACAATCATTGACACCCTTCACAAGGAGGGTAAGCCACAAACATTCATTGCCAAAGAAGCTGGCTGTTCACAGAGTGCTGTATCCAAGCATGTTAACAGAAAGTTGAGTGGAAGGAAAAAGTATAGAAGCAAAAGATGCACATCTAACCGAGAGAACCGCAGCCTTATGAGGAATTTCAAGCAAAATCAATTCGAGAATCTGAGTAAACTTCACCAGGAATGTACTGAGGCTGTGGTCAAGGCATCAAGAGCCATCACACACAGACATGTCAAGGAATACAAGGAATTGGCTACAGTAGTCTTTTCCTCTTGTTAAGCAACTCCTTAGGCGTCTTACCTGGGCTAAGGAGAAGAAGAACTGGACTGTTGCCCAGTTGTCCAAAGTCCTCTTTTCAGATGAGAGCATGTTTTGTATTTCATTTGGAAACCAAGGTACTAGAGTCTGGAGCTAGGGTGGAGAAGCTCATAGCCCAAGTTGCTTGAAGTCCAGTGTTAAATTTCCACAGTCGTTGATGATTTGGGGTGCAATGTCATCTCTCCATTGGTCCACTGTGTTTTTTGAAAAACAAAGTCACTGCACCCTTTTACCAATAAATTTTGGAGCACTTCATGCTTCTTCTGCTGACCAGCCTTTTGAAGATGCTGATTTTATTTTCCATCAGGATTTGGCACCTGCCCACACTGCCAAAAGCACCAAAAGTTGGTTAAAATGACCATGGTGTTGGTGTGCTTGACTGGCCAGCAAAAATACTTTCCAGAAGAACAACAGTTCACTAAAAATGCTTTTTTATTATTATTATTGGTTTTATGAAGTATTCTAATTTGTTGAGATGGGTTGTTAAATGTTAAATGTGAGCCAAATCATCACAATTAAAAGAACCAAAGACTAAAACTACTTCAGTCTGTGTGCACTGAATTTATTTAATACACAAGTTTCACAATTTGAGCTGAATTACTGAAATGAACTTTTCCACAACATTCTAATTTATTGAGAAGCACCTGTATATTAAACTGCTGTCACTTTAAGACCTAATGCGCAGATCTAATGGACCCAGAAAATCTGAAAGTGTTTTGTTTTGTATTTGGATTAAAAAAAAAATGTTTGTACATTTTTAACAGAGTATGAATAGATTACATTCATACTCACACTATAGCATAATTATATCAGAGCAGATAGGAGATACCTGTGAAGGAGTGGCCATGGACACACACTTTGGATCAGGGCAGGTAAGGCACTGGACCTTTCCGTCCCTAATCTGGATCTGAAAGTATTCCTTCATGCAGGACTTGCAGTACACATGCTGACACTCTTTGAAGAGCAGTGATTCCGATCCGAGCTTATCTAAGAAACAGATGCTGCAGCAGAATACCGTCCCATCAAACACCTTCTGATTTTGAGCTTCGTCAAAATCTAGCAGCTGACTCAGTATATCTGTGCGAGCGTCGACTTCTTGCACAGCTCTTGGGTCTAAATCTTGCACTTTACATTTTTCCCCAGAAACGTCCGCTGCTTGTTTTAGGCCAGATTCACTCTCAATGCTCTGGATTTCCAGCGGTGACTGGATTCCCAGGAAGTCCAGAGTCTCTTCCTTGAGGAACTGCATCCAGGTAAAAAGAATCACGTTGCCTTGGTTCTCCTCCCAAAGCTCATCCAGTCTCCTGCAAAGCGCAGTTATCTGATGGAGTGAGAGCGGAAGGTTATTGTAATCAACCATGATTAGAAGTTGCTTAAACAGACGTGTTTCAGTCACTATTTCATTTTCATTCCATTGAAACATTAAGATAGAGAAAAATAGTGGAGAGTTTTAAAATCATGATGATACATTCTTTGCCCTTTTAAGTCTACATAAAATTGTAATGCTTAATAATCACCAAATATATGATTAAATTTAATTGTTTACTTTAAATTAAAAACGATTTCGTATTTACTTTTCAAACAGATCGATCTGAGCCTCAATGATTTGATGATAAAGAATTTCTTTGAAAAAGAAAGGCCTTAATGCTCAAAATAGTTTTTTTTTGTGTACATAAAGGTATGTGTGTGTGTGTGTGTGTGTGTGTAGCTCGAATCTGCATGTATCCATGCACAGGTCCAAGACCTTTATAATTTCAAGCACACTTGAACATTATGTCAACATAAACATGTTCATGTTTTTCAGTATGACCCATTCATTCATTCATTGGTAATTTTTGACCGAGAACACCACAAGCATTACTTTGTGTAATTTTGTACAAGATAAAAGCATTTCAAAACAAACTTACTGGTTAAACATTAATGTACACTAGTGGGACAATTGTTAAAATTTTACTAATATTGACAACATTATCAACAAATAATGATTTTTATGTATATGACCTAAACACTACCAGAGTGTTCAGTACACTCTTAAAAATAAAGGAGCTTTACAGCGATGCCATATAAAATTGTTTTTGTCTAAATGTAACCTTTAACATGTGAAGAACCTTTCTCTTTCACATAAGCTTCTTTGTGGCGAAAGAAGTTTCATCAGATTATAACAAGCCAAGAAAGATGGTGACCAAAGACCAAAAATAACTGCCATCGCTGTGAAGCATCTTTTAAGCACCTTTATTTTTAAGAGTGTATAGTAGTGAAGTGATGTATTGTCTGAGTGAAACAGCTTAGAGAAACAGTTTTGATTCAGTATTACCAATTAAAAAGAATGAATCAGAATGATAAAAGAGCACATTACTAAACAGGACTCACCTGGACTCTTGTGAGCCAGTTGGAGCTTAGAACAAAAAGTGGAGCCGAAGCTGAAGGATAATTAGCCGGGAATCTAAAACTCAGAACCAGTGGACATAGAAATGATAGACGATGCTCAGTGGAGGTATGTCCTGGAAATAAGAAGAAAACATTCAGACTCTATTCATAGTAGTATATTTTTATTCAATGCCATGCCAGCATCTTAGGCTATTTTCATGGCAAAAACTATTGTAAATACAATAAAAACCAGAAGAAAACCACAAGATTTTTTACATGAACATGTGTAGCATCTGCTTAGGATCATGTACGATTGTTTGGGATTTATGTTATAGGGATTCCTATAGCCTTTTGACATTTGCATATAAATGACAGAATCTGGCCCCGTGGTATGCAGTTATATGGGTGCTTAATGGTAAATAGTAATGTTAACCCTAACCCTAGTCCCATTATCTGGAAGATGATGAACAGATCAACTCTCGGGTCTCCCCATCCGACTTCTTATCGACTTATTCTCAATACACAACACACACACACACACACACACACACACACACACACACACACACACACACACACACACAAAAACTTTTCTTCATTTAGAATATAATTAATCATTTACAAATGTATCTGGTATACGCATGTATTATTTGTATGTTTCACTATTGCAGTAGCCTAGTAACAATTCTTTATTTGTATTAGTTAGACTCTCAATACTTATATTTAGGTAAATGAGTGTATATCTGCTTTAAGATCTTTTTAGATGTATTGTCCTTGGTATCAAATTGATCTGCTTTTTATTCCTCAAACAATTCTGTACACTATGTGATTGTCAAATGCATCTTACTGTTTGTACCATAGTTTTGGGTAAAACTACACAAGTTCCCCAGACTAGCAATAAACATGCAAATGGACCATAAACAGAGAAAAAGAAAGTTTTTCCTGCTTAAAATTCATGCCTCTGATTGGGCATTCCACCCTAAAGGTGGGTGTGAACAGAAATTGTTAAAATTCATTATCTTTGGATAATCTGCGCTCAGAAACCATTGCTTTTCAAGACGAACACTATCCAAGACTCCTCAAACTTACCTTTTGAGTTCGATTTTCCAGCTGTTTTTTTATCTTCAAAAGAACTTTGTCAATCTGCTGTGTACTTTCCTATCTTCAGAAGAACCAGAGGAAAATCTCCAGCTTACCTCTAAAAGAACTAATCAAGAACCTCCGTTCAGGACTCTTGTTCAGGAATGAAACCAATGCAAGTAACCGTTTACAACTATTTAGATGCGTGTTTAAGTTTGAGCCCCTTGATTATTTGATGATTCTCATTAGGTTATGGTTAATTGATGTGAAATACTGCCATTCTTTTGCTATTCCTTTTCTCTTCCTTACTTTCCTTCATTCTGTATATGTACATCTATATGTCTTGCTTGGTTTAGTAATATGTTAGGTTTAGGTTCATTTATTAAATCCCTTATATTACCAATTGATTCAAATAATTGTAATATCAATTGTACTACAGTTAATTCTTAAATCTAATCTAAATATTCATTATTAATTATAACCAGTTATAATTAATCGTAAATATTTCCCTTTTGAGCTAATTTGCTACACATGTGATAACAATTCTATAACTTTTTCTGTCAAAACTATACTAATAGTTTTCATCCACCATTAATACAATCTGTTTGTGAGAAATTGGGATATAGACACATAACCAGTGTTGGGGAGAAACTAGTTACATGTAACTGAATTACGTAATTTAATTATAAATTAAATGTAACTGTAATCAGTTACAGTTCCTAAAAAATGTCTACTTAAATTACAGATACTTTTGAAAATGTTAATGATTACAAAGGGGATACATTTGAATTTTGTCATACACACAAACACACCCCTACACACACACACACACACACACACAGCACAACCATCAGACATGCTTTATAAGCATTGGACTTCCTCTCACACACGGCCGAGTATTGTTCAGCCCATATCCCTCTCCATGCGATACCAAGCCATTCTGTTTTTGTTTTCTTAGTCTTGTTATGGTTCATAGTTTTCATAGTCTCATCTTAGTTTTTCTAGTTTTCATAGTTTAGTCTTTTTATTGCCTTGCCTTGCCTTGTCATGCTTTGACCCTTTGCTCTGGATTCTGGATTACCCCTCTTGCGTAGCCCTCTGGATATTGCTCGCTCATCGAAGACCCACGCTTGTCCTAGGAAAATTCATCTTGCCCTCTATATACCTGTCTGTCAGCATTTGACCCATGCCTGTAATGACCACGTCTCTGTGTAATAAAACTTGCACATGGATCTGCAAGTCTCACGACTCATCGGCCCCATTACACACACACGCCTACACACCTATATACACACAAACACACCTACACACACACTTTAACTGATATCTTTGATAAATTGCATGGATTGCTCTAAAGTATGAGATACCAATATTTCAGGAGTTTACAACACATGATTAACAGTTTTTTGCCCCCCAAGGAATTGTTAGATACCAATGTTTCCTATCTATAAACAAATATTTTGTTTAAAAAACAGTATCATAGCAACTAAACTATTTTGTGTTAAGTTTTTAAATATGTATTTAACCTCAGAATAATCTCAAAGTAATAAGGGTGCTAAAATCCGATTTTGTGGTGGCTGTGTTTTAAATTAAATTACTATAATCTTAATTCAAGTGATGAAGGTGATCAGTGTTGAGCACTAACCGTAAGGTTAAGGTTTGAAAACATAGATGTTTAGAAAAGTAATCAGTTCCCTATCTGTCGGTCACTACGAGTTATGTCGAACGGCATATGGGGTCTCACCTGGGAGGCCAATCATCTCTGAGTTTAAGAGAAAACGCCAATGAAAATTGGCTAGTGGATTTAACATACATGAGCCACTCCTTGTGCCAACGGGTATAAAGAGGGCGACAGGTGCATCCACTCATTAGATTTTTGCTTTGGAGCCAAGTGGTGGTATGAAAGCTATTATACTCCACAAAGCCATTCGTCTGCTGTGTCGGGAAGCTGTTCTGGTTGGCGGTACGGCGCAAACAACGGTGTCCCTTTCACTGATTCCCCTGGGCGCTTCAACTAAGAGAGCAGATTTCCTAAAAGAGCAAATCACAGACGATTTGCATCTTTTTAAAAACGCCGTTTCATCCACATCCTTCTGGATACGGTTGTTTCCTGTTCTCTGACAATGGCCACCATCGTTGTCTTTCGTGTCTGGGCATTCAGCACGCTGAAGGCGCGTTCGTGGATGGTTCATGCACGTACTGCGTGTGTGACCATGGCAACGCTGCGATCGCGTCTCTCCTTTCTTAAAGGGAAAGGAGCAGACCCCTCTGTCACTACCCGTTACGGTTTCTCTGTCATGAGCAGAGGACCGCTGGCTAGTGCTCTGGGAGATTTGAAGGTGACAATGAGATCTTCTCCACCGGGCCACGCCTCACGGACCTCTTACCCCTTCCGCAGTGTTTGTCCTGTGCGGCTGCTGGGTGATTTTGCTGGGCTGTCTTCTGGCAGTCCCAACGGGTCATTCAGTTTGCCGGCGGGGATCAGATGTCGATTGCAGCATCGGGGATGGGCTGTTGACCTCTGTGGATGAAGATTCTGCGGGGCTGCCCCCCTTGGGTGTTATCGCCACTGCCGAATTTGACCCAGAGTTAACAGCGTACTTTCATGTCTCGATCCTCCTTCGCCACAGACCATTTCTGCAGTTTGCATTCGAGGGTCAGGCATGGCAGTACAAAGTCCTCCCCTTCGGGCTCTCCCTGTCCCCCTGTGTCTTCACGAAGCTTGCGGAGGGTGCCCTTGCCCCACTCTGGGAAGTGGGCGTCAGGATCCTCAACTATCTCGACAACTGGCTCATTATGGCCCTGTCCTGAGAGTAGTTGTGCGATCACAGGGACTTGGTGCTCCAGCACCTCAGTTAGTTGGGGCTTCAGGTCAACCGAGAAAAGAGCAAGCTATCTCCTGTGCAGAGAATCTCTTATCTCGGTATGGAGTTAGACTCAGTGAGTATGACGGCATGGCTTACCAGCGAGCATGCCCAGTCAGTGCTGAACTGCCTGAGTTCCTTCAGAGGCAGGACAGTGGTACCACTGAAACACTTTCAGAGGCTCCTGGGGCATATGGCATCCTCAGCTGCAGTCACGCAGCAGTCATGGTACACATCGTGTCACCATCACACCGATGTGTCGGCGCCGATTCAGCCCCTGGTTGGACCTTGCCTTTCTACGGGCCGGCGTGCCCTTAGAACAAGTGTCCCGGCATGTTGTTGTCACAACAGCCTTGCCGTTGCTGTGTCCCATAAGAGTGCTTCACATATACGTGGACCGCACCCATAGCTTCAGAAGCTCTGAGCAGCTCCTAATCTGCTTTAGAGGTCAGCAGAAGGGGAAGGCTGTCTCCAAGCAGAGGTTGGCCCAATGGATAGTGGATGCCATCGCCTTGGCGTACCATTCCCAAGGTAACTTTGTGTAGACATACAATTTATTAGCACTTAACATAACATGTCTAGACGTCTTTAAGCAATTTTACTTGTGTTGTCAAATAGGCTAGACCTCAATATGCTCAGATTTTGTCGTAATGTATTACTTTAGTATTTGTATTATTAGTTACGGTGTACTCAACTGCCTTGTCCTGCCTTGTTTTGACAGGTCCAAGTTTACCTCAGTTTTTGTTTACTACTGGACTTGATTAGTCCAAGGAGCACTTTGAATACTTGTTCTATTTTTGCTGTATACTTAAAGGGTTAGTTCGCCCAAAAATGAAAATTATGTCATTAATAACTCACCCTTATGCTGTTCCAAAAATGTAAGGCCTCCTTTTATCTTCGGAACACAGTTTAAGATATTTTAGATTTAGTCCGAGAGCTCTCAGTCCCTCCATTGAAGCTGTGTGTACGGTATACTGTCCATGTCCAGAAAGGTAAGAAAAACATCATCAAAGTAGTCCATGTGACATCAGAGGGTCCGTTGGAATTTTTTGAAGCATCGAAAATACATTTTGGTCAAAAAATAGCAAAAACGACGACTTTATTCAGCATTGTCTTCTCTTCCGTGTCTGTGTGAGAGAGAGTTCAAATCAAAGCAGCTGGATTCATGTACTCAAACAGTACATTGACTGAACTGCTGTGATAAACACCGAGCCGAGCCAGATAACGAACAATAGACTGACTCGTTCACGAGTGAAGAACCATTTCTGTCAGACGTGTCCGATTCGTGAACCGAGGAGCTGATGATACTGCGCATGTGTGATTCAGCATGAAGCAGACCGATACACAGAGCGTCTGAACTGAACTGATTCTTTTGGTGATTGATTCTGAACTGATTCTGTGCTATTGTTATGAGCGCGGGTAAACTGAAGGCTTGAATCAAGGGCAATCATCGCCAATGACGCCATAACGTTGAGTGCAAAAGAACTGGTGAACCCTTTTCTTCAACCAGTTTATTGGATGGAACTGTCCGAAAGAACTACTGGTGATCCGAACACAGATGCAACCGCTTCTTCACTCGTGAACGAGTCAGTCTATTGTTGAGTACATGAATTACTCCGGGATATTGGTTTGTTGAACTTAGAGGGAGTGTCAGCCACATTAAAAAAGTTAACAGCTTAAGTCATTTGTGGATTAATGCGTATTAGAGATGCGAACCGTTTAAAACGATTCAGTTCGATTTGGTGAACTGAATGATTCGTTCGCGAACCGGAAATCCAGCCAAAATGTATTTTCGATGCTTCAAAAAATTCCAACGGACCCTCTGATGTCACATGGACTACTTTGATGATGTTTTTCTTACCTTTCTGGACATGGACAGTACACCGTACACACAGCTTCAATGGAGGGACTGAGAGCTCTCGGACTAAATCTAAAATATCTTAAACTGTGTTCCGAAGATAAAAGGAGGCCTTACATGTTTGGAACAGCATAAGGGGGAGTTATTAATGACATAATTTTCATTTTTGGGCGAACTAACCCTTTAATACATTTTGGAAAATAAACAACTTAAATTTAATCTGTATACATTTTGTGGAAAATAATTTATTTTTAGTGTAATTGAACACTTTGTATATTGACCCCCCAAAATAATACCTTGCCACCCCTTTGCCACCCCTGTTTTAAAAGTCTAGCTCCGCCACTGGATGGCAATGGAAATTAAATAGGTTACATTGTAATCTGTAACATTTCCATTTCCAAAGTAAGCTTCCCAACACCGACTAGAACAAAGTTCCACCACCTGCTGATCGTCTCACCCTTGACTAGCAGTGTGAAGTTCGGAGGAAGCTCCAGACACAGATGGATCTCGCCCTCCTTCGCTGACTCGGCCCTGCGGAACTCTTTTTCATCATAGATGCTCGCTAGAGCAAGCAGCTCATCTTCTTGTGCTTCCTGGTCGGTTGACATCGCAACATTCCTGAGATGAATGTGAAACCAAACAATTAATAAACTCTACAAAAACTATATGTACAATAAACAGCGTTACCATACATGTTCAGAACTTATAAATGCTGTATTTCTGACTAAATCTGAAGAGAAACACATAGGCAAATATTATAAGTTACTTGCCTAAGTATATTTGCTTTCTCCTTCTGTTCTAGAGAGGTGACAGTCTTGGAAAGATATTACTACCGCCGCACATTTACATAATATTCAACTATTGTAGACAAACATCCTTAAATATGCTGCTTAAAGCTGCATATTATTTAAACTCGAGGATGTTCTGACCATAGACTGTATAAAAACAGGATTTGACACGTCATGGTTGCGCATAAAGCGTAAGGGACCGTCTCAAAAATCCAATCAGTGTCCAGGGGAGTGTTAACAAAAAAAATTATCATTTAGTTACTCCCAATTTCATCCCAACCCCACAAGACTTTTTTTCATCTTTCCTTATCCTGTTATAGCATCTATTTGTAGTTCAAGCAACCAAAATTTACAACCAAAAAGTGTGAACATCACATTAGTTTACACAGAAGGTGGAGTTTATTGGCTTTTACCACAGCCATCCATCAGGGGGCGACTGAAATGTCGTAGCTTCACTTTATAATAATAATAATAATAATAATAATTATTATTATTATTATTTTATTATTATTATTTAATTTTGGTGATGTCCAAAAGAGAACCGATAGACTGTTCTGTAATGGTTAAATTTAATATTTATATCTTTGACCATCCCTTCATAAAAATACAGTGCTTTAAAAAAAAGAAAAAAAAAGTGAAATAAATAACAAGTGTCAAAAGGTGAAATATGTTATTAAAATGAATGTACTTAATAATTATTTCAGAAAAAAACAAAACATTAAATTTCACCAAAATGTTCATTTGTTGTTGGACTACCCAAAATAAACCACAGTCTTTTTACAGGGGAAATTGTGTCCATATAGTCTGATATAATAATCCATGTATACAAATATAGTATCGGAAGGGAGCAAACTGTATTTCATCCCCCCAATTTTTTTTCACATTTCAAAAGTTGCAGTAGCCTATGTTTGCAGTTAGTGCTATCAAATGATTAAATTGCGATTAATAGCATCCACAATAAAGGTTTTTGTCTACATAATATATGTGTGTGTACTGTGTATATTTAATATGTATATATAAATGGGTTCGAGTCTTGGGCCGGGGATACCACAACTGAGGTGCCCACCGAACACCCCAACTGCTCCCCGGGTGCTGCAGCATAAATGTTGCCCACATAATATATATGTGTGTGTATTTATATATAATATTTTATTTTGCATGGAATTAGTTGATTGACGGCACTGCAGTGCTTAACAGAAGCTGTGTCCCAATACTGAATTAATGACTGGACATGACTTAAATTTTGCACTAAGGGGGGAAATTTCAGACAATCCCTTAGGAAGAACAGCAGAAATAACTAGCCTCACCCTAACTAAGGTCCAAAGTTCAGTTTAGTTTGAAGGCAATTAAACAATAAAAAAACATTTAATAATGCCATTGTAGATATCTATATTACATCTATATGTAGATGAAATAGGTTCAATTGAAAAGAAAATAAACTCAAGCCTGGTGAGTCATTTGATTAATTGATTGAATTAATTGATTAATCACAGATTAATTCCATGATGTTACATATCAACCAGGTGTGGACAAATGAGAGCTTTCATGTGTTATGATGACAGAGTCTATTATCTTTTATTAATATCAGCATGTCTATGAATGTATACTGAGGATTTCCAGCACTGTGTGAATTACCGAGCATGACTTTGATCAAGCTTTACCAAAAAGAAAATACATTTCAGAAGTGTCTTTATCATTATTACATATCATCACAATCAACATGCCACACAAGTGCAGTCAAACAAAACATAAAAAAAACAAGAAAACAAAAAAATGTGAAAAATAAAATAGTTGAAAAATTAGTTATATGTTATGCCATTGGGACTTTAAAAAGTCCTGTTTTTTTATTTATTTATTTATTTTTTTTGTAATAAGAAGACATGAAAAGGCAAAAATTGGGATTTTTGTTTTAATCACACATTAGTTTTAATTTGTTTTATACCAAAATGTATATAAAGATGATTCTCAACTATGTTATGTAATATATATTTGAAAAACATTTTTCTTTATGCAAAATGTGTGTAAAATGGCCATAAAATAGTTTTTCCATACAATGTATATCTAATTTGCATATGAATGTGTTTTTGTGGCAAAATAAAAAGAACAAATAAGAGCAAAACATTGTAGTAATAATTTGCAAGATTTTATTAACAATGTTTAATATTTAATAGAAATATATTCTCTATTAATTTGTTGTGTCTCCCACAATGTGTAATAAACATGCTTTGAGTCCTGGAGTATAAAACTGATGCCCTGTTTCATAACAGATCATATTTTGATTTGAAACCCCATCACATTTTCCTGAAAAGTAGTCAGATTTAAATAATAATTACAAAATATGATCATATTTAGTATCTCTGAAGAGTGCTAACTTTAAAGATGATTTTCTCAATATTTCAATTTTTTTGCTCCCCCAGATTTTGAAATAGTTGTATCTCACACAAATATTGTCCTCCTAACAATCACGACATCAGTGGAGAGATGATTTATTCAGAAACAAACAGTCTTGATGATAGTCTGTCGACCAGTGTTGGGCTATAGTTACTAAGAAGTAATATATTACTCATTACTAGTTCATCTCATTTCAAAACTAATATTATGACTTTACTACTAGTTACTTTTTCTTTCACCCCACACATAAGAATCCTCTAAAATCTTACTAACAATATATTTCTGCCTCATTAATCGACCAAAAATCCACATTGATCGCAGTCAGTAGTTATTACACACTTATTAATAGTAACATTTAAGTAAAAATGTTTTATGAATCTCATTGATTGTGAAGCTAATAATTTATCTTTTATACCTACATACTATTATATTCAACAACGTACTTTATCAAAATAAATAATTTAGGTTCATAAGTAAATATTTAATTCTCTAAAAAAATGCACACAATTTCTGTCAGTGTTCAGATCATCTTTTCTTCTCATAGAATCAGTGTAAAGACAATATTTCCATCTGCTGAATGCAAGCTTGTTCATCTTTTCTAGTTTTGCATGCACATTTTCTGCACGGCTGTACTTAGTGAGTACTTAATAAAACAATTTGATGGGAAGATAGTACGCACAACAGAAACATTGTGAACTGGATTTGTATATTGTGCAAATGAAATGCAAAAAAGGGCTAGTTCTATGTGAGACGCTTGCATCTCTCGTCTGGATCTATAGTCCACTGATGTGCATGAAAACATCCTTTAAGCATTGCTTTATAGTGGATCAGTTATCTTCATCACTCCCAAGGCCTTATTCTTCATCTATTTCCATTTATACGCTCCATTCTAGAGCAGAGAAAAAAAATCAAATACGCCGTCAGTGCACCAGCCATTAACATTCAGTCATCTGAAATCTATTTAATGTGACTTTAAGAGCAAGGAGACTTGTGTGTAAAACTGTGCATAGAATTCATCCTAAACATGTTCAGATTTGTACACCAGAAAATGCACCAAATTCAGTCAGTATCATTTTAGTCATTTATATTGTTACAAAAGATTTCTATTTTCAGATAAAAGCTGTTCTTCTGAACTTTCTATTATTCATCAAAGACACCTTAAAAAATGATACTGTTTTCAACATAATAATAATAATAATAATAATAATAATAATCAGAAATGTTTCTTGAGCAGTAAACATCATATTAGAACAATTTCTGAAGATCATGTGACACTGAAGACTGGAGGAATGATGCTGAAAATACAACTTTGAAATAAGAGGAATAAATTAGATTTGAAAATATATTCAAAGAGAAAACAGTTATTTTAAATAGTAAAAATATTTCAAAATTCTACTGCCTTTCCTGTACTTTGGAACAAATAAAAGCAGACTTGGTGAGCAGAAGAGACTTGAG
The DNA here is from genome assembly GCF_023724105.1 of Carassius gibelio. Lineage (NCBI taxonomy): Eukaryota > Metazoa > Chordata > Actinopteri > Cypriniformes > Cyprinidae > Carassius > Carassius gibelio. Next base: position 5,227,622 of record NC_068416.1, read on the forward strand.
GGAAAAAATGATAAAAGCGTTTGACTTGTAGTGCATGATACAGATTTCCTGTAATTTGAGCACAGATGGTTATGTCTTAAGTGAATGTAGAAAGACTCAGCAGTGGAGACGGTTCTCACTGGTTGTAGCAGGGCAAGTTGGGGTCCTTGTAGTGGCTGTAAGGGTCCTCCTTGCCGAGAGCTTTCAGACAGATCCAGCAGAAATAGCCCTGACACATCGAACAGGTCATCTTATTACAGCCCTTATTCTTCTGCACCAGAGGGAAACACCAGAACACATGAGCACATGAGCATAAACAAAGAGCAGAGCTTAGCACAACACATGAGATTTCAGTTTGCCACAATTTCTTTTTAAATTGTTTTATAGAGATCTCTGGGGGTTTTGCATTTGAATGCCAGGAACAATTTAATTAATAGGTGTATATGATAACATTTGCAATACTATTACTAAAGCAGTGACTAGTACTTTTCCATGTATGCATTCATCTTATTGCATCCCATTCGCTGCATTAGAAACACCAGCGCATTAAGCGAAAACCTTTTGTAATTTGATGCAAAGGTAATATAAAACAAAGAATAGAGCTATAAATGTGCATACATTTAAAAAAAAAAAAATACAAATCTAAATATTTTTAAGGATTTACAATGCTAGCAGTTTTGTGGAAAAGTTCCATAGCTCTTAATCACTGGACCAAAAACATCCCTAATATACAGTTTTTATACTGATTATTTTCTTGACTTTAAATATGGCTTTACATATTGAAATTAAATACGTAACCTGAAATAGTCTTGCTTATATACAGTATGTTTATATATGGCTTATATCTTATATATATATTCTATATAAAGTTCTATTTTATATATCACATCAAAAGTTAAATTAATAAGTCTCAGGCTGAGGGAAGTGCTTTTACACCTAACTCCTGATTTCTCTCAACATGGGACATAAAATATGTCAGTGAAGAAATGGGAAACCAATGTATGCACGTGTCTTTAGTACTGACCTGTATGTTAGCGCCACAGCAAGGGCACTGTTTACAGTTAACATTTAGCCAGTCTGTGCTGTAAGATTCCAACACCCTCTGAATGACCTGCTTGCCAAAACGCTTCTCAAGGAACTTCCTCCTCTCTTTGCTCGCAGAATTATACTCATCATGCATACTACGGATATCATCTGGTAAAGAAACACACAGCTTTTGAACAAACTAACAAAGTGTGTGGACTTCACATTCTTTAGCACTGAGCATCTAATATACGATACGATATTATGTCTAACATCCGACACAAGCTACTCTTTAGCCTCTGGTGTTGGGAGTCACACTTGTGTTGTTGCTGTCTAAAGTGACCAGACACCTAAAATGTAATTGGTTTTTATTTTAAGTAAAATCAGGGTAATATATTTTTGTTCAATAATATGTTTTCTTTTTTTCCTTTGTATTAAAAAAAAAATATTACTAATACATATATAGGTAAAAAATTATGATCAATTGACCAATTCAAAAATTCTATTTTAAAAAAAAACTTTTTTATTACTTTTCCATTATGGGAGTATTTCGTGTTAAAATAGAGACAATGGCTACATTTACATGTACAATTTTTGTGCTGAATTGGACTGAACTCATGATTGATGAATCTGATTGTAGTGTTTACGTAAACGCTTGTTAAAGTGATCGAGTTGATGTGCATGTTTTTATGTCTCAAGCTTCAAATCGGAATGTTTTTTTGTTTGTTTTTGACATGTGCACACTGCTCAAACAGTGAAAGTGACCCTACACAGTTTTTTATTTGTTTATTACTAGCAGAAATAATATTTACTAATTTATGGATAAATACACATATAAACCACAGGGCTGTGATACTCATATTTTTCACGAAAAATAAAATAAAATAAAAAATAAGCCCCTCTCCGCAGCCAAAATGTGGATGAGTATCCAAAACAAGGTTGTCCTGCTCCACAATTGCCGAGTGAAAGGAGATTTTTATAATGACAGGACACACATTAATACAAAACTTTAATCAGAAGGAGGAGCTGATCGTTCTGTGCGTCCTACACCATTAGCCTACGTTATTTCTGCATCATTGCACATGTACAATCCTTTCAGCTTCGTGGTTCAATCCGATCGATTGTTTACATGCATTATCAATTGTATTAGAAGAGGAATAATTGTAATAATTCAACATAACATGTACTCACATCCAAAGGGGCAAAGTATCCACAGGTCAACTGTCTGCACTATTGGTTCTGGATAGTGCATCTGCAATTACATTTTCGCTTACCCAAGTATATAACTAAGCCAGATTCAACGTCAACGAAGCTTCAGCCAAATGACTAAAAACCTCAGTAAGTGTATCTAGATGGTTTTCCCATGTATCTGAAAAGATCACTACATCATCCAGATAAGCTTCACAGTTGGCTACTCCAGATTAAACTCTCTGCATCCGACGCTGGAAGGTGACTGGTCCTTTTCGCATCCCGAAGGCCATTACAGAATATTGCAGGAAGTTATCTGGAGTAACAAAAGCAGATATCTCAGAGGCCCGGTCTGTTAGTGGCACTTGCCAATAGCCCTTTAGCAAGTCAAGTTTAGTGATGTAGCGGGCTGCACCAATTCGGTCCATACAATCCTCCATCCGAGGTGGGAAAGAGTCCAGTTTAGTAAGACTATTAACTTTGCGATAGTCTGTACAGAATCTATACGTAGTGTCAGACGTCGGCACCAGCAAACAGGGTGAGGTCCAGGGGCTTTGACTAGGTTGAACGAAACCATGCTGCAACAAGTATCGCACTTCCTCTCTCATTATCTCATGTTTTTGGTAGTTAACCCAATATGTGTGCTGCTTGACAGGAGGGGAGTGTCCAACATCAATGTCATGACAAATGACAGTACTTTGACTGGGAACATCTGAAAACAGCATAGGGAACCTACTAATTAGACACACCATGTCTTCACATTGACATGTAGAGAAGTGAGCAAGATAAGTCTCTAGACCGTTGAGCTTTTCTGATTCAAGTCCATAATTTTTTTTTGTCTGGGCAAATAGTGACTATCGTCTAAAGCCATTCTGATGAAGTAGTAATGTTTCAGGGATGCACCAACAGGAAAATTTTGGCCGATACCGTTAACCGTTCATTTTATATATATGAAAACCAATAACCGATATGTTGGCTGATAAATCTGAATCCAAATTTTTATGTAATTTCTGAGAGCCTGATTACAAGAAGGTCTCATCATTAAATGCCATTAAACACTTCAACATAAATCAAACATAAATCAGCCTTACAAATAAATAAAACTATGCAATCTAGTCACTGGACAACATTATTATGTAAAATATAAAATAAAATAAAAATCATATGACATGGATAATTTTAATGGAATAACCTCCCCACTGACAATAATACATAAACCATATGAAATTAATAAATTAAAAATAAAAGTGATGGTTATTACTATTAATATATCACTTATTTTGGAAAAGAAGAATCTTAAATTAAAAGCTGCCATTGTTTCTAATAGCAGCATTACTATTTAAGCTGCGTGCGTTGTTTCTGAAGAGCTGAATGAACACTGGTAAACTGTAACACTGTCAGATATTTATACAACATAAACATGATAATACAACTTATATATGTACAAAAAGATTCAAATGTACAGGTGAACTCAAAGTAAGTTATGTGTTAACCAGACTATAACTTATGTTGTGTAATGCGCTCCTCCCATTACAACGTGCTTAACGGGCGCACAAAGATTCCATAACATTATTTAATATCGGCTTTAATATATCAGCAAAATGTTCTTATCAGTTCGATAACGATAACACTAAAATGACCATTTATTGGCCGATACCGATATTGCCGATATACTGTGCATCCCTAGATTTTTACATTTCAATAAAAAAATTTCCCAGACTAAAATGACCAACCAACACCAGAGGGTTAATCTGCAACAGGTGTGAATATCTCACCATCAGTCGGTATGCAGTGATTGAGGCCGTGATAGCTCCGCTTACAGAGTGTACAGAAGGGATATTTGCAGGCGGGACAGATGCCCATGTTTGAGTCTGGCTCCACCATCACCGCCATACAGCAGCTTTTACGAGGACAATACACCACATCCTTCATCAGGTCTAGACTCGACTGCAACAGGAGACGATCATAGCGTGCAAACTCGTCTTTGCTCACAAGAAGTTTCACCTGTTACACGAGCAGACTGTCAGTCTACATTCAGAATACAAATATTCATTCAAGGTTCAGATATTTACTGGCCTTGCCACAAAAATAAATAAATGGAAATAATTGCTTTGTTTTCTTTGACTCATTATTGTAATAAATATAGGTTAAGGCAGAAAAATTGTAGTTACCAGTAGGGGTGTGTGATATATCTCAGATAAAAAGCCTCTTAGAACCGAATGCTTTAAAAATAAATAAAAAAATTTGGTCTTAAGAAGTATTCTAATTTGTTGAGATTTGGTGAATTGGTGGGTTTTTGTTAAATGTGAGCCAAATCATCACAATTAAAAGAACCAAAGACTAAAACTACTTCAGTCTGTGTGCATTGAATTAATTTAAAACACAAGTTTCACAATTTGAGCTGAATTACTGAAATAAAGGAACTGCACAGACCTAATGGACCCTCGAAATCTGAAAGAGTTTTATATTTGGATAAAAAAAATGTTTGTACATTTTTAAAAGAGTATGAATAGATTACATAATCTATTCATACTTACACTATGGCATAATTATATCAGAGCAGATAGGAGATACCTGTGAAGGAGTGGCCATGGACACACACTTTGGCTCAGGGCAGGTAAGGCACTGGACCTTTCCGTCCCTAATCTGGATCTGAAAGTATTCCTTCATGCAGGACTTGCAGTACACATGCTGACACTCTTTGAAGAGCAGTGATTCCGATCCGAGCTTCTCTGAGTAACAGATGCCGCAGCAGAACACCTTCCCATCAAACACCTTCTGATTCTGAGCTTCGTCAAAATCTAGCAGCTGACTCAGTATATCTGTGCGAGCATCAACTTCTTGCACAGCTCTTGGGTCTAAATCTTGCACTTGACATTTTTCTCCGGAAACGTCCGCTGCTTGTTTTAAGCCAGATTCACTCTCAATGCTCTGGATTTCCAGCGGTGACTGGATTCCCAGGAAGTCCAGAGTCTCTTCCTTGAGGAACTGCATCCAGGTAAAAAGAATCACATTGCCTTGGTTCTCCTCCCAAAGCTCATCCAGTCTCCTGCAAAGCGCAGTTATCTGATGGAGTGACAGCGGAAGGTTATTGTAATCAACCATGATTAGAAGTGGCTTAATGATACGTGTTTCAGTCACTGTTTCATATTCATTCCACTTTCTTGACAACAGAAACATTAAAATATATATCAAAGAAACTGTTTTATTGAGCAGTTGGCTGCATCAAAATACAACATGTGGCCATAGAAAGGTAATAATAAATAATACATGTACATTTTGCATGACAATCATGCTATTAATTGCAATTAAATATTTGAATCGACTGACAGCCTCAATAATGTTACAAAATATTTATATGTCAGATAAATGCTGTCCCCTTTCAGTCGGTCATGTTCGACGTTACGAATGGGATCTAGCTCGAGAGCCCAATCACCTTCTTGTGGTACAAAACAAACCAATGGTACACAAAGTACAAAACAGTGCAGAATTTGCATCGCAAGCTCCGCCCCGCAGAGCGGGTATATAAGGAGCAACGCGAGCAACTCGCATTCAAGCTTTCGCTTCGGAGCCGAGCATATCGCTTGCTGCAATCACTGGAGTTTTACAAGCAAGAGCTGGTGTTGGTGTGACGGCGCGATTCAGCGGTATAGAGTCCCCTCTGCCACACCCCGTTCTAGCTCTTCTTCTCTTAAGAGGGCTACTTCGGCTGGTGGCCAGGGTGATCTGAGGGTTACTGTGTGGGCTTCCCCGACGAGCGCACCTCCCCGGGCCACACCCCCCTCACATACGCCGCAGCCGGTTAAGTTTCTGGATGAGTTTGCTGGACCCTCTCAGGCTCCTGACATCTCATTCGGGGCTCGCGAAGAGGACCGTATGTCAATCGCCGCATCACAAGGCGGGCTTGAGACTTCGGGAGATGAGTGTTCGGCTGCATTGCCTCCCTCGGGAGTGCCAGCATTGTCCGAGTCCGATCCCGAGCTGACGGCCGTGCTTTCCTGGGCAGCATAGAGCATCGGGCTTGAGTGGAATCCTCCACCCTGTCCCGAGCGATCGAGGCTGGATGATTGGTTCCTGGGGGCTGCTCATGCGGATAGTCAGCACCCTCCTCTGGTTCCTTTCTTCCTGAAAGTGCACCAGGAAGTAACCAGTTCATGGAAGACACCTTTAACTGCCTGAAACCGTTCTGGTACTTCCTCCACCGTCACTGCCCTCGATGGTGGGGCGGCCAAGGGGTATGCTGGGATTCCCCCGGTGGAGCGTTCTGTTGCGATGCAACTGTGTCCACAGAGCACCTCCGCTTGGCGTGGTGGTTCCCAAGCTGCCCTCCAAGGCCTGTAAGTTCTCATCCACGCTTGTGGCCAAGGCCTGCTGCTTCCTCCTCCACTCCCGCTTGGCCACAGCAGCAGCCTTCGCACCGGCCGCAGCGAGGAGATGGCCGCAGAAGGGCGGCGCAACCCGTCTCTGCCCCTAAACCTGCCAAACGCCAGGCCAAGCCGAGACGGGCGACCCGGAGTTGGAGACGTCAGCTCATCAGGAGATGGTAGCAAGGAGGGCCGGGGGAGAATCCTTTGTTCTTGTTTTCTTTTTGTTCCGCCACTGGCCCTGCGGCCGTTGGTACCCAAACCTTCACTAAAAGAGCTGTTTCCTCTACCTCCGGGTCCCAAGAGGCCATGAATGACAGTTGGCGACGTGCTTCCTCGCCGCTCTCGTTCTCCTCTCCCCTTGCCAGTTTCCATGCAAAGCCGGCTCAAGAATGCTTCGCCTTCTCATGCCCTCTTTACTACATGGAGTCAGACAAGTGCCTGCACTCCGCCCCCGCTAAGGGATGCTATGCCTCCCATGCCGGGGCTGTCTGCTCCACCACGCTGCCCCACTGTGGGTACGCCTGTAGTCCCCTTGACCCCGCTGGTTCGGTTTGTGGGAGCCTGGCTAGAGCTCCCCAGGCCTTCCCGCTGGCTCATTCGGACGCTCAGGCTCGGCTACGGGATTCAGTTCGCCCAGCGTCCCCCCAGGTTTCCGGGTGTCCCGTGACGATGGTGGGCAAATATGCCACTGTCATGCACGCAGATGTCGCGGCCCTGCTGACAAAGGGCGCGATAGAGCCGGTCCCTCCAGCCGAAATGAAGTCCGGCTGTTACAGCCCTTACTTCATAGTACCCAAGAAGACAGGTGGGTTACGGCCAATCCTGGACTTGTGTGCCTTGAACCGAGCTCTGCACAGACTCCCGTTCAAGATGCTAAGCCCAAGCGCATTTTCGAATGCATTCGTCTGATGGATTGGTTTGCAGCGATCGACCTGAAGGACGCGTACTTTCATGTCTCCATCCTTCCTCGACACAGACCGAGGTTTGTTTTCGAAGGGCAGGCATATCAGTACAAGGTTCTTCCATTCGGGTTGGCCCTGTCTCCCTGTGTCTTTACTAGAGTTGTTCCGATTCCGATACTAGTATCGGAAATATCTCCGATACCACAACAAATTCTGGCATCGGCATCGGCGAGTACATGAACCCATATACCGATCCGATACCATTTTCTTAAAAAAGACCTAGTTATGACCGCAAGCTTTGCCTAACCGCTGCACGGTTCTTCTTCGCTGCTCAAAATGCATTGAAAACACAGGAAGTTGTGCTGTGTTGCCACAAGCAACCCCTGTTTAGAGCAGCGAAGAAGAAATGAAAACGCGTTAGCAGCCCTTATCTATATATGACTGGATCACTCATCACATTCTAAACTGCCAAAACACAGTGAAGCCGCTACTATATTATAGATCAGTGGTTAGCAGTATGTCTCTGTAGTACCGGTAGTTACAGACTCTCGAGTATATTCAGTACCGGCAGCTGCGTTCAGTCGCTTCCGTGTAAGTCAAAGCGCAGGGCTCCAGACAGTAGCCGAATATATACTAGTGTCTGTGAATATTAAACTGCAAAATACTATTTAAATATTACTCCCGCAAAATCTACATCTCTGTGGGTGACTGGCACAGATGCGCGAGAGCTCGCTGTTTTGTAGTCTCTGCTGTGTGTCATGAGGACACGAACGCATAAACCGTCACTTCATGAGAATTTACCGTTTCATTTGAGAATACTGTCATATCATAAACACAGACACTCAAAGATCTTCATGGCAGCCCATTAAAAAAAATGTTTGGTTTACATGAGTAAATTGACAATATATAAAGCTACTGTTGTAGCCTACAGTAATAATAATACGTCTCTATAATAATAATAATTATGCCTAGATGGTTGCTTGTTTTTTACTTGTTTTGTTGTAAAGAGATTATCTGATTAATAGATCTTTTTTGTTGCAGTTTTTTTATACAGTTATATTGTAAAACTTAAATACCTTTTTTAGTTTGCGGTGTTAGATTTTTGGCTGCATTTGAAGTTCTTTTTTGCATAAGAAAATAAATAATACTGTCAAATTCATGTTAGATAATAAAAATACTGTAATAAATACAGTAGTTCACCATGTATTTGTTCATGTTTTATTGAGGGATCTGTCTGAAGCACACCATAAAAAAATTCTAGCAATTTACACAGGGCTAGTAGTATATACAGCTGTATATACAGATATACACCCAGGTATCGGATCAGTACTCGGTATCGGCCGATACCCTGAGCCCAGGTATCGGAATCGGTATCGGGAAGAGAAAAAGGGTATCGGAACATCTCTAGTCTTTACGAAGGTCGCGGAGGGAGCCCTGGTTCCTCTCAGAGAACAAGGTGTCCGTATCCTCAACTACCTCGATGACTGGCTGATCCTAGCTCACTCTCGAGAGTGGTTGTGCGAGCACAGGGATCTGGTGCTCAGACACCTCACCCGACTAGGTCTTCAGGTCAACTGGGAAAAGAGCAAGCTCTCCCCTGTGCAGAGGATCTCTTTTCTCGGTATGGAAATAGACTCGGTTGCCATTCGAGGGCAAGAGAGCAATTCGACAATTCGACAATTTGAGGGCAAGAGAGCGGTTCCACTGAAACTGTTTCAGAGGCTCCTTAGGCATATGGCGTCCGCGGCGGCGGTCATACCGCTCGGGCTACTCCATGAGACCGTTTCAGCACTTGCTCCACGACCGAGTCCCGAGATGGGCATGGCAACAGGGCCACTCCGAGTGACCATCATTCCGGCCTGCCGCAGATACTTCACCCCGTGGTTGGACCCCTCATTTCTACGGGCTGGCATGCCCCTAGAACTGGTGTCCAGACATGTTGTTGTGTCAACAGATGCCTCTGGCATGGGCTGGTGGCATGTCAATTACCTTGAGTTGCTAGCAGTACGTCTTGCTCTGCACCGCTTCAGGGCCCTGCTGAAGGACAAGCACGTTCTGGTCCGTACGGACAACACTGCGACCGTAGCGTACATCAACCGTCAGGGTGGTCTACGCTCCCGCCACATGTCACAACTCGCTCGCCATCTCCTCCTGTGGAGTCACAAGCATCTGAGCTCGCTTCGTGCCATACACATTCCGGGCAGGCTCAATCGTGCAGCCGACAAGCTTTCACGGCAGCAGTCTTGCCGCGGGGAATGGAGAATCCACCCCCAGTCTGTTCAGCTGATTTGAGAGCACTTCGGAGATGCTCAGGTAGACCTGTTTGCCTCTCCAGAAAATTCCCACTGCCATTTGTTTTACTCCCTGACCGAGGGCACCCTCAGCATGGATGCCCTGGCACACAGCTGGCCGCTGGGCCTGCACAAGTATGCGATTCCCCCAGGGAGTCTTCTTGCACAGAAGTTGTGCAAGATCAGGGAGGACAAGGAGCAGGTCCTCATGGTTGCGACTTTTTGGCCTGGCCGGACCTGGTTCCCCGAACTTGTACTCCTCGCAACAGCCCCTCCCTGGCCAATTCCTCTGAGGAAGGACCTTCTTTCTCAGAGACGGGGCACTCTCTGGCACCCACGTCCCGATCTGTGGAACCTACATGTGTGGGTTCTGGATGGGTCATGGAAGGTTTAGGTACCTTGCCACCACAGGTGGTAGCTACCATCACTTCAGCTAGAACCATGTCCACCAGACATGCCTATGCTTTGAAGTGGAACCTCTTCATCACTTGGTGTTCTTCATGGCGTGAAGACCCCTGGAAATGTCCGATTGGGTCAGTGCTTTCCTTTCTTCAGGAGGGGTTGGAACCAAGGCTGTCTCCTTCCACCCTCAAGGTCTATGTGGCCACCGTTTCGGCTCACCATGACCCTGTTGAAGGTAAGTCTCTTGGGAGGCACGATCTGATCATCAGGTTCCTGAGAGGAGCAAGGAGGCTCAATCCGCCTCACCCTCAGCAAGTCCCCTCTTGGGACCTCGCAGTGGTTCTATCAGCACTGCAGAGAGCTCCCTTCGAACCCTTGCTCTCAGTAGAGCTAAAGTTTTTATCTTTGAAAACAAGACCTGCCATGCCCCCTAGGGGTGAGAGCTCACTCAACTAGGATCGTAGCTTCCTCCTGGGCGCTGGCGCATGGCGCTTCGCTAGCAGACATCTGTAGAGCTGTGGGCTGGGCGACACCTAACACATTAGCGAGATTTTATAATCTCCGTGTAGAGTCCGTGTCCTTCCGGGGACTCGCCCCTTCGGGCCAATAAGGACCTGCTCGGTGTCCATCCGCTTGCTGTGCCATTCCACTCCGCGGACTGGATGCATGAGCTATTTCCCTCAGGTGAGTTCTTCAGTCAGAAACCTGGGTTCCTCCAGCACTGTTGATGTCCAACACTTGCGTACATGCCCTTTGGTCAGCTCTGTGTGGGACTAGGTGTCTCCATGTGTTTTGATTCCCCTTTTCTGGGTAATCCCACGTGTGTATGTCCACAGTAAGTCTCTCCGCAGCATGTGTCTTTACCTTGGCAAGCCCCTTGCCAGCTCTGTCGTTGAAACTTCCACCCTGCAGGCTGGGTACCTCAGAGTTCTTATGTATCACAACCTTGGTAGATACCTGCCTTCTGTAAGTCCTCCCACGGGCAGGCAGCCTGCTAGCATATGTCCAGCTGGAATATGCTACCCAGTGTATTCTGTGTGAGCTATAGGCCCTCACTCGTGTTGGCCTCACCACAGGGTGCTATCACTCAAACGGGTCGCTGGAAGACAGCCAAGTGGCATTTTGTAAGGGGCCCCATTCGTAACGTCGAACGTGATTGACTGAAAGGGAAAGTCTTGGTTACATATGTAACCCTTGTTTACCTGAAGGAGGGAACGGAGACGTTACGTCCCGTTGCCACATCGCTGTTCCGCAGAACGACCGGGTCACTGGCTCAGCTACTCAGTGAAGACTTGAATGCGAGCTGCGGGACGGAGATGAGATGCAAATTCCACAGACCAATTGCATTGGCTCGTTTTGTACCACTCAAAGGTGATTGGGCTTTCGGGCGAGATCCCATTCGTAACGTCTCTGTTCCCTCCTTCAGGGCACTAGGGTTACATACGTAACCAAGACGTTTTTCTGAACACTCTGTTCATCAAAGACACCTGAGAAAAATTCTACTGAGATGTTTTCAACATAAAAATAATAATACAAGTTTTTTGAACAGCATATCAGCATATTAGAATGATTTCTGAAGGATCATGTGACTGGAGTAATGATGCAAAAAATTCAGCTTTAAAATATGCTTCTTTTTTATCACGCTTCTTTTTTATCAAATAAATGCAGGCTTGGTGAGCAGAAGAGACTTCTTAAAAAAAAAAAAAAAAAAAAATATATATATATATATATATATATATATATATATATATATATATAAAATCTTGCTGTTTAAAAAAGTGACTGGTAGTGTACTCTTCTAAAATGATGTAATTAGATGTAATTAGTGTAAATTAGTTTACACTTGTTAGAAACATTAGGATATAGAAAAAATATTGGAGAGTTTTAAAATCATGATGATACAATTGTAATGCTTAATAATCACGAAATATATGATTACATATAATCATGTTTACTTTAAATTAGGAAAGATTTTGTATTTACTTTTCTAACAGATTGATCTGAGCCTCAATGATTTGATGATAAAGAATTTATTTGAAAAAGAAAGGCCGTAATGCTCAAAATAGTTTGTTTGTGTATGTGTGTGTGTGTGTGTGTGTGTGTATGTGTGTGTGTGTGTGTAGCTTGAGTCTGCATGTATCCATGCACAGGTCCAAGACCTTTATGATTCTCCAAGAGGGTCTGGCTGCAGACTTGCACTTGCACTCTCATACTTGCATTCTCAGATACTTGCACTTCCATTAGTGTCATCACTTGCAGTCTTTATTTTTTATTTTGTTGAATTTTTTGATTACTTTTTGTTTGAATTTCCCAAAATTTTATAACAGTAGCCAGGTGGCGAAGACAAGAAAAAAGAAACTAAATTACAATGTCACTTGCAATCGCTACTTGCACTCTTCGCTACCTGTGACGTCACTTGTAATCAACACAAATCGTGTTGCCGATGGAGACAAGACGCTGTGCTGGTGATTAAACGATTAAACCTAATTTAGAACTATAACGTACAGGGTCCTGCAAGAAAAAGACAAGACTGGCAAATCCGTGGCCAGAACAGCAGAATATGAACACAATGCACAAAGTCTCTCACTAAGCGTAAACAGGACTCACCTGGACTCTTGTGAGCCAATTGGAGCCTAGAGCAAAAACTGGAGCCGAAGCTGAAGGATAATTAGCCGGGAATCCAAAACTCAGAACCAGTGGACCTAGATATGATAGATGATGCTCTGTGGAGTTGTGTCCTGGAAATAAGAAGAAAACATTACAGAATCTATTAGTAGTAGTATATTGTTTATTTAATGCCATGCCAGCATCTTAGGCTATTTTCATGCCAAAAACTATTGTATTATAACAAATACAATAAAAACCAGCAAACAAACAGACACTATTTATATTACACAAGATTTTTTACATGAACGTGTGTAGCATCTGCTTAGGGTCATGTACGATTGTCATAGGGATTCCTTTAGACTTTTGACATTTGCATATAAATGACAGAATCTGGCCCCGTGGTATGCAGTTATATGGATGCTTAATGGTAAATAGTAATGTTTACTCCCATTATCTGGAAGATGATGAACAGATCAACTCTCGGGTCTCCCCATCCGACTTCTTATCGACCTCTTCTCAATACACAACACACATTGTGTGATTGGGCATTCCACCCTAAAGGTGGGTGTGAACAGAAATTCATTATCTTTGGATAATCTGCGCTCAGAAACCCTTGCTTTTCAAGACGAATAACTATCCAAGACTCCTCAAACTTACCTTTTGAGTTTGATTTTCCAGTAGTTTTTTTTTACTTCGTCAAACCACTGCGGACTTTCCTATCTTCAGAAGAACCAGAGGAAAATCTCCAGCTTACTTCTAAAATAACTCATCAAGAACCCCTGTTGTCTACCGCATCAGGACCATTGTTCAGGAATGAAGCCAATTCAAGTAACCGTTTCTAACTATTTAGATGTGTGTTGAAGTTTGAGTCCCCTTTAAGGTGATTTTGGATTCTTTGATGATTCTCATTAGGTTATGGTTAACTGATGTGAAATACTGCCATTCTTTTGCTCTTCCCTTTCTCTTCCTTACTTTCCTTCATTCGGTATATGTACATCTATATGTCTTGCTTGGCCAGGAAAATTTTCTACACAAGTGATAACAATTCTATAACTTTTTCTGGCAAAATTATACTAATAGTTTTCTACATCCATTAATAAAATATGTTTGTGAGAAATGGGCATATTGACTGTTAGAACCAGTATTGGGGAGAAATGAGTTACATAAAACAGAATTACGTAATTTAATTATAAATTAAATGTAACTGTAATCAGTTACAGTTCTTGAAAAAAAATGTCTTCTTAAATTACACTACTTTTGAAAATGTTAATGATTACAAAGGGGATACATTTGAATTTTGTCATACATACAAACACACACGTTTGTTTTTGTGAAAAGTGGGGACATCCCATAGGCGTAATGGTTTTTATAATGTAGAAACTGTATATTCTATCGCCCTTCACCAACCCTACCCTACCAACCCTAACCCTAACCCTCACAGGAAATTTGCATTTTTACTTCCTAAAAAAAAACTTCATTCTGTATGATTTTGAAAAAGGGTTTTGAAAAATGGGGACATGGCTTATGTCCTCATAAGTCACCCTCCCCTTGTAATACCTGTGTCATACCCATGTCATTATACAGAGTTGTGTCCTGATATGTCACAAAAACATGCCCACCCCTACACACACACACACACACACACTTTCATGATCCGGTCATTGGACTTCCATTTAATCACCACCAGAGGTCATCATCTACAACACAGACTCTCACTACACAGAACTCCCTGGGCTACATTTCCCATGCTCCATTGCACCAATCACATTCAACTGATAACTATCACATACAGCTGCCACCAATTACACACACACACACACACACACACACACACACACACACAGAGCACAACCATCAGACACTCTTTATAAGCATTGGACTTCCTCTCACACACGGTCGAGTATTGTTCTGCCCATATCCCTCTCCCTGCGATACGAAGCCATTCTGTGTTTGTTTTCTTAGTCTTGTTTGGTTTCTAGTTTTCATAATTTAGTCTTTTTCTTGCCTTGTCCTGTTTCTCGTGTTTTGACCCTTTGCTCTGGATTCTGGATTACCCCTCTTGCTTAGCCCTCTGGATATTGCTCTCTCATCGAAGACCCATGCTTTTCCTAGGAAAATTATTTGTCTTGCCCTCTATATACCTGTTTGTCAGTGTTTGACCCATGCCTGCTATGACCATGTCTCTGTGTAATAAAAGCTTGCAAATGGATCTGCACGTCTCATGACTCATCAGCCCCATTACACACACACCTACACACCTACATACACACAAACACACCTAAACACACCTACACACACACACTTTAACTGATGTCTTTGATAAATTGCATGGATTGCTCTAAAGTATGAGACAACAATATTTCGGGAGTTTATGACACATGCTTATTTAATAACTGATTTATTTAGTGAGGTTTATGTATATGCTTTAGACTACTTTAGACTAAAATCAGACTATTTTTCCACCCTTATAGACAAGAATTACAATAACCCTAGAATCCTTTTTAATGTTATTATTACGGTTCTGAACCCTGTTGTTTCTATTCACCCGACTGAGTCAGTGGCTATATGTGAGCTGTTTTGCTAGTTTTCATAGACAAGATAGCTGGAATTAGACACAATATTCAATTGACCACTGGTGATCCTGCAGGTCAGTTAAATTACAACGGCTTGCTTAAGCCCCTTTCACACTGCCATTCCGGCAAATACAGGGGTAAAGTGTTCCTGTAATTGTTCCCTGGTCGCTAGATTTGGCACTTTCACACAGCCAGTGATGACCCGGTATATGTGCGTGCTTTCACACACAACCACTGAAGATCCCGTAACGACACGTGACATCAGCGCGTGACGTGTAATGTACGAGTTGGCAACACTTGGCACGTTATACTTTAACTGAAGCAAGCAAACGATCTCTGCGTCAGCGCGGAAAGTGAGGAACTAACTGATCTCTGCTTCATTACAGTTTGCACATGTGTTTTCGTCGCGAATGTTGATCTTCCTTCAAAGCAGCCGGTAAAAGAGTCGCGCGATAACGCGCGTCATCACTTCGATTCCGAATTAGATCTGGCTTTTGTTCACACAGCGCTCGTTCCGGATCGATTACCGCAATGTTACTATGTCCCCGACCCGGATTCGATTCGGTAATCAATTCCGGGACGTGGTTGCTTTCACACAGAAGGCGACCAGGCAATGTTACGGGAATATTGCGGGTCCGACGTGCAGTGTGAAAGGGGCTTTAGTAAGTTTACACCTATCTCAATAACTTTTTTAAATGACACTGTGAAGCAGCTAAAACCTACAGGTTCACCATTAGATACCATCCCGGCACGATTATTTAAACAAGTGTTTAATGCAATGGGTCAAACACTTTTATATTTTATAAACAAATGCCTTTAGTTAGGAGTTGTTCCTGAGTCTGAAACACACATCAGTGCAACCCAGACTTAAGAAGCCTTACTTGGATTCCTTATAATTATACAATTTTCAGCCTATTTCTAATCTCCCATTCTTGACAAAAATTTTAGACAAAGTAGTCCTGTGCCAGCTTCAAACATTTTTGGTCGATAATAAAATCTCTGCGTCAGCGCGGAAAGTGAGGAACTAACTGATCTCTGCTTCATTACAGTTTGCACATGTGTTTTCGTCGCGAATGTTGATCTTCCTTCAAAGCAGCCGGTAAAAGAGTCGCGCGATAACGCGCGTCATCACTTCGATTCCGAATTAGATCTGGCTTTTGTTCACACAGCGCTCGTTCCGGATCGATTACCGCAATGTTACTATGTCCCCGACCCGGATTCGATTCGGTAATCAATTCCGGGACGTGGTTGCTTTCACACAGAAGGCGACCAGGCAATGTTACGGGAATATTGCGGGTCCGACGTGCAGTGTGAAAGGGGCTTTAGTAAGTTTACACCTATCTCAATAACTTTTTTAAATGACACTGTGAAGCAGCTAAAACCTACAGGTTCACCATTAGATACCATCCCGGCACGATTATTTAAACAAGTGTTTAATGCAATGGGTCAAACACTTTTATATTTTATAAACAAATGCCTTTAGTTAGGAGTTGTTCCTGAGTCTGAAACACACATCAGTGCAACCCAGACTTAAGAAGCCTTACTTGGATTCCTTATAATTATACAATTTTCAGCCTATTTCTAATCTCCCATTCTTGACAAAAATTTTAGACAAAGTAGTCCTGTGCCAGCTTCAAACATTTTTGGTCGATAATAAAAAAAATTATATATTTCAATCCGGCTTTAGAAAATTTCACTCTACTGAAACGGCTCTGGTAAAAGTGCTCAATTACATTTTCTTAGCCACTGACTCTGGAGACTCGGTAGCATTGGTACTTCTGGACTTAAGTGCTGCATTTGACATGGTAGACCATAATGTCTTGCTGTCTCATTTAGAACAAGTAGTGGTCATCAGAGGCTCAGTCTTACATTGGTTTCAGTCTTATCTGACAAACAGGAGTTTCTCAGTTAACACTGGTAACTATCGATCTTCCTCTGTAAAGCTGACGTGTGGAATTCCTCAAGGGTCCACACTAGCGCCTATGTTGTTTTCTTTATACATGCTTCCTTTAGGTACTATTTTTAGGAAATATGACTTGAGTTGTAATTGTTATGCAGACGACACACAAATATTTTTTCCCCTTAAACATAAAAATAGTCTAGAACAGATGGCTGCTTGCATTGAGGATGTTAAAGCATGGATGTCACTGAATGAGAATAAGACTGAGGTTATGGTGTTTACATCTTCTAGTGTACATGACACAACAAATGTGAATCTTGGTGCTTTGGGACCTTATGTTAAGCCTTAAGTTACAAACTTAGGAGTGGTACTGGACAGTGCCCTAAAACTTGACAGACAGGTAAATCAAGTTGTGAAGGCAAGCTTCTACCAGCTTCGAACACTGATGAAAATTAAGTCTTTACTTTCATTCTCCAATTTTGAAAATGTTTTATCACTACAAGGCTAGATTATTGCAATTTGCTTTATTTGGGGATCAGTCAATCATCCATAAATCGCCAGCAGATAGTCCAGAATGGTGCTGCTAGAGTTTTGGCAGGAGTTCGTAAACGGAAACAAATAACTCCTGTCCTTCAGTCACTTCACTGGCTGCCGGTGTGTCACAGAATTAATTTAATATTAATTAAAATAAAGTCATGCTATTAGTTTTTAAGTCATTAAATGGGTTAGCTCCTGCTTACCTTTCTGATCTACTGACACTCCACCAACCTACAAGAGCTCTTAGGTCTGCGAAACTTAGACCTCATAGTGGTTCCTAGATCAAAACTTAAAAATAGAGGAGATAGAGCATTTTCTATTGCTGCTCCAAGACTGTGGAACTATCTCCCACCTGAAATTAGAACTGCACCCACCCTGTCCATTTTTAAAGTGAGGTTAAACACTTTTCTATTTGATCTGTCTTATACAAAATGAATGTTGATGCAGTTCGCCTGCTTGTCATTGTCCTTTTATCATGTTATGGTGCTTATTTAAAATTTTTGCATTCTGTATAGCACATTGGTCAACGTAAGTTGTGTTTAATTGTTTGTGCTTTATAAATAAAGTGCTTGTCTCACAAGGTGTTTTATAAAATATATATATATATATACAGTCATGGCCAAAAATAGGCACCCTTGGTTAATATGATCAAAGGCGGCTGTGAAAATTAATCTGTATCGTTAACCCTTTTGATCTTTTATTTAAAAAAAAATCACAAAAATGTATCCTTTTATTGGATAATAAGAATTTAAAATATGGGAAATATAATTATGAAAATAAATGTTTTTCTCTAATACACATTGACCACAATTAACGTCACCCTTTTATTGAATACTTTTTGAAACCTCCATTTGCCAGTTTAACAGGCTCTAAATTTTCTCCTATAATGCCTGATGAGGTTAGAGAACACCTGACAAGAGATCATAGACCATTCCCTCATCCAGAATCACTCCAGAGCCTTCAGATTCCCAGCTTCTCCTCTTCAGTTCACTCCTCTCATTTTCCGTAGGGTTCAGGTCAGAGGACTGGAATGGCTATAGCAGAAGCTTGGTTTTGGATGAGCTAGGATAATTTTTCTTGTAACCCTCCCAAACAACATGTGGTGATGTAGGTTCTGTTTGACATTTTTTTAAGGTTTTCTGACCCCAAGACTCAACTATTTTCTGCAATTCTCCAGCTGTGATCCTTGGAGAGTCTTTAGCCACTCAAACTCTCCTTCTCACCGTGCATTAGGTCGATATAGACACATGTCCACTTCCATGCAGATTCATAACATTTTATGTTGATTGGAAATTCTTAATTATTGCCCTGATGGTGGAAATGGGAATTTTCACTACTCCAGCTCTTTGCTTAAAGCCAATTCAATAATTTGTGAAGCTCAATTATCTTTTGCTGGACATCAGAAATATATTCCTTAGTTTTTCTCATTTTGATGGATAATTAAGGGAATGTGGGCTTTGTTTCCCATCCTCTTTATATTTCTGAGAAACAGGAAGCTATGGCTGGATAATTTCATGTTTATAATCATGCTGGAATGCTTGACAATGCAGATTAATTTTCACAGCCTCCTTTGATCATATTTACCAAGGGTGCCGATATTTTTGGCCATGACTGTATATTTAATAAATAGGACCAAAATTAATAGAATAGAATAGAATAGAATAGAATAGAAAAGAAAAGAAAAGTGCTATAATTAATTGGTAAGGTGTTGGATGTCTTTAGATGGTAATTGAAATTAAATAAAGGTAAATTGTAATCTGTAACATTTCCATTTCCAAAGTAAGCTTCCCACCACCGGCTAGAACAAAGTTCCACCACCTGCTGATCGTCTCACCGTTGACTAGCAGTGTGAAGTTCGGAGGAAGCTCCAGACACAGATGGATCTCGCCCTCCTTCGCTGACTCGGCCCTGCGGAACTCTTTTTCATCATAGATGCTCGCTAGAGCAAGCAGCTCATCTTCTTGTGCTTCCTGGTCGGTTGACATCGCAACATTCCTGAGATGAATGTGAAACCAAACAATTAATAAACTCTACAAAAACTATATGTACAATAAACAGCGTTACCATACATGTTCAGAACTTATAAATGCTGTATTTCTGACTAAATCTGAAGAGAAACACATAGGCAAATATGATAAGTTACTTGCCTAAGTATATTTGCGTTCTCCTTCTGTTCTAGAGAGGTGACAGTCTTGGAAAGATATTAATACCGCCGTTCGTTTACATTATATTCAACTATTGTACACAAACATACTTAAATCTGCTGCTTAAAGCTGCATATTATTTAAACTCGAGGGTGTTCTGACAATAGACTGTATAAAAAACAGGTTTTGACACGTCATAGTAGCGCATAAAGCTTAAGGGACCGTCTCAAAAATCCAATCGGTGTCCAGGGGAGTGTTAACAAAAAAAGTCATAATTTAGTCACCCTCATTTCACAAGACTTCATCTTTCCTTATCCTATTATAGCATCTATTTGTAGTTCAAGCAACCAAAACTTACAAAAAGTGTGAACATCACATTGGTTTACACAGAAGGTGGGGTTTATTGACTTATTCCACAGCCAGCCACCAATTTATTTATTTTATTATATATTTATTTTTGGTGACGTCCAAAAGAGAACCGATAGAGAATGTTTTGTAATGGTTAAATTTAATCTTTATTTTTGTAACCATAAACCATAAAAATACAGTGCTTAAAAACTAAACACTAAATTTAACCAAAATGTTAATTTATTGTTGTACTACCCAAAATAAACCACAGTCTTTTTACAGGGGAAATTGTGCCAATATAGTCTGATATAATCCATTTATACAAATACAGTATAGGAGGGGAACAAACTATATTTCACCTAAATGTTTTTTTTTTTTTTCAGATTTCACAATTTTGCAGTAGCCTATGTTTGCAGTTAGTGCTGTAAAAATAATTTAAATTGCAATTCATCGCATCCAAAATAAAGGTTTTTGTCTACATAATATATGGGTGTGTACTGTGTATATTTAATATGTATATATAAATACAAACACATGCATGTACATATTTAAAAATAAAAATTGGTTTAAAAATTAAATATATTTATATATATATAATTCGTGGCCTAGTGGTTAGAGCAGTGGTTTTCAACCTGTGGGCTGCCAAACAATAATATTGTTCATATATGTGAAAATGTCTAAGTCATAACATAATAACACCAATTCATATAAATAATTAAATAACAAAAAATATATATATATTAAACTGATACTATGCTTCCACTATTTGAGCTCGCTGATTGGTTTAAGAATAAACCACCAATTCATCTTAGATATTTTTGCTGCATATTCTACAGAACAACAAATTCAAACATGCATAAATGGCTGTCAACATGTTCCCTCCTGACTGCTTGCTCTGGTGACTGTCTACCCGCTGCTGAGCTCTGCCTGGATCTGGTTTTTCCGTTTTGCTGAGAGGTGCCAGCCTGGTTTATTTTCTGTTCATTTTCAGTCCATTCTATGTTTGTGTGCTTAATTGAAATCATCATAAAATCACGATTTGAGCGTGCGTGATTTCTAAATCGCTTAATAGCACGATTTTCCGCTGCCCTGACCTCCCGCAGTATTATCTCCGATCCAATTCGCACTCATGCATTATTTTAATGTGATTTCACGTTACATTAATGCACTATCGCTGCTGCTTCTGCACCGCATACTGTATACACACTGCAAACGGAGAAGGCTACATGTAAACCTGTATAATGTATAACAAATCTATTTCAACACCTGAGGCCCAGCTACAATTTATGAGCTCTATGAACAATGAATGGCAAAAAAAAGTTCCCGGACACGGGATTTATTTATATTTTTGTTTGCCATAAGTCTATACATTTTGTTACACCTTTACTATAGTGATTATTTTGACTTATGTCTGTGGTAGAGAGGTTACAACTTTTTGATAAAGCTCTAATTGGTTTTCTTTTGGAAATATGTTTCAAGTACATCCTGAATGCATTTATGATTGTAAAGCATATATGTGTGTATCAAAATTGTGATTAAAATCGAAATCACAAAATTTATCAAAAACATTTTTTTGTCCATATCGCACAACCCTAGTTCATTCAATAAATACAGTTATCAATCTAGTTTCTGAATACTAAGTTATTAACCCAACCACAGGGGGTCAGTAAATCTTTTTGCAGTGGTCCACGCAAACATATGTGTTTGGTTGGGTGGGCCGTGAGTTGAAAAAGTTTGAGAACCTCTGGGTTAGAGAGTTTGACTCCTAGGGTTGTGGGTTCGAGTCTCGGGCTGGCAATAACACGATTGAGGTGCCCTTGAGCAAGGCACCGATCACACAACTGCATAAATGTCTGCCAACTGCTCCGGGTGTGTGTTCACTGCTGTGTGTGTGCACTTTGGATGGGTTAAATGCAGAGCATGGATTCTGAGTATAGGTTACCATACTTGGCTGAATGTCGCTTCACTATGCATATATACTTTTTTTTAATATATTCAAAATATGTACTGTATGTGTGTGTTTTTATATATAATATTATATTTTGCATGTGATGTTGAACAGAAGCTGTGTCCCAATACTGAATTAATGACTCGACATGGCTTACGTTTTGCACTAAGGGTGGAAATTTCAGACGATCCCTTAAGAAGAAAATAACTAGCCTCACCCTATGACTAAGGTCCAAAGTTCAGTTTAGTTGGAAGACAATAAAACAATAAAAACATTTAATAATGTAATTGTAGATGTATATCTAAATTACATCTTTATGCAGATGTAATAGGTTCAATTGAAAATAAAATAAAATAAAATAAAGAAACTCTAGGGACACAAGCCTTAGTGGTCAGTCATTTGAATCAGTTCACCAAAAAGATTTGTTCAGCTTTGTTCACATATTCATTTCATGATGTTACATATCAACCAGGTGTTGACAAATGAGAGCTTTTATGTGTTATGATGACAGAGTCTATTATCTTTTATTACTATCGGCATGTCTATGAATGTATACTGAGGATTTCCAGCACTGTGTGAATTACCGAGCATGATTTGATCAAGCTATACCAAAAAGAAAATACATTTCATTAGTGCCTTATCATTATGTGTTGTCAGTTTCATCAGTCACATTTACACAACCTTTCTGTCCTTGTTATGAAAAAAAAAAAAAAAAGACTCATTTTTAGTTAAGCAATCAATATGCCACACAAGTGCAGTCAAACTAAACATATACCTGCTTTGCCTCCTTATTAAACAAGACTGCTCGGTCTTTTTCTCAGTTGCCAGTTTTAAGTTCCAGATTTACATTTGTATTCCCTAAGCATTCAGGCATTTCCAAAGTCAATAAGCAGAATGAGACGACTCATGCACCGAAGCTCAAACCTAATAAAATCACAGCCCACACGTCAATACTCTTGGTTTTGGAGAAGACAAAACAAGAAGTCACACCTGCTGAGAAAAACCATAGAAACCATCAGATATATTCTAATGATTTCCATTACAAACCAACAACCTCTAACCATTAAAACCATTAAAAATGGTGTTCTGTAATGTGTTTTTGGGACATATTCCACAAGGTTGAGTGGTTTTAACAAGCTACTAATAGAAGGCAACCAATTACCAGTAGTTTACAGTTTCCATTAAAACCAGTGCAATTCTCATAATATATATATATAATATATATACTAATAAAGGGGAGGGACTTTGGGATTTTTTCAGAAATTACGACCTCAGGACCACAGAATGATGGTGACTTCAGAATTCATTGAGACACCACAAACGCGATTATAGTCTTTCGGTTTATTCTTTTTAAATGAAAACATGAAATCAGTAGCCACTATGAATGCATGGACTCTGAATCCCAGCAGCTGGTTATACATTGAGGTATCTGACGAGCACAGGATAGGTGGTGCTGATGTGCTTCTGGTTGTAGTGGTGACAGACGATCTCCACCTCATAGATGCTGAAGGAGACTTTGACTCGCTCGTTTGGAGATGTGAGGAAACACAGAGTGTACAGAGCAAACTCAAACTCAGGGCTCACACCGATGAAGATGCTTCCTTTGGGCTTGATTCCATTCTTCCAGCTGAACTGCAAAGCCATAATGTGCTTGTTCTCATCTGGCTGGGAACGAGATTGAACATGAAGTATAAGGAAATTAGGAACAATATGAATATGCTCTCTCTATATAAGAGTATTAGATAGAGTGAACCCAAGTGTACTTTACATAAAGTAGACGTATGCCATTTGAGACATGGCCGCAAGTCATTAGAGGAAGAATAAGCACTTCAATTCGGCTCTGTTTTCAGAATATTTAAAGTTGCAAAACAAGATTTTAAAAAGCTATTGCATAGACGGTGTATGTTTATTTATGTTTTGCACAAGAAAGAATTACATTATGCTTTGCAATGATGTGAAGGTGAGTAAACAATGACAATTTCACATTTCGATATCTTTTAATGCTAATTTAGCAATATTGTTTTTTACTATTTGTTTTTAATTTATTTTGATTATTAATATATATTTTTTCCATTATTTTTTCTCCTTTATTTTTCTTTCTATTTAATTTTTTATTTACCCCTGTATTTATCTATCTTACTTATTAAATTTATACTTATTATTAATAGTAATTATGATAATAACTAGTATTTTATTATTTATTTTGTGCATATTTTATTTGTATATAAATGAAAATGAATTAATAAAAGAAATAAGCACCAAAATAAAATATAATAAAATTTGAATTAAGATCATTATCACTATTATATTAGTATAATAATAATTATAATGTAATAAGTATAATAAATAAATATAATATACAGAATAAAACATAATTAGAAAGAAGATATGCTGTAAATATATCAAAACATAATTTTTTATTAGTAATATGCATTGCTAAGAACTTAATTTGAACAACTTTAAAGATGATTTTCTCAATATTTAGATTTATTCAGACAAATATTGTCCCCCTAATAAACCAGGCATCAATGGAAAGATTATTTATTCAGCTTTCAGGTTATTTATACATCTCAGTTTCAAAAAATGTACCTTATGCGCTCCAGGGCCAAATATTATTGTTCTTTTGTTGATTTTGATTGCTTCTATTGTCCATATATGTGAGGGTCTTTGGATAAAAGTGTCTGCAAAATGACTAAATGTAAAAGTATATAATGAAACAAGCACACAAAGGCAAGCCCTGAGGCAGGTAAATGAATCGAGCCGCTCTATGATCCTGTCACGTACCTGAGGCGAGTTGGCATTAACACGGTATCCTTTGTAGTCAATGTGTCCTAGTTTCTCTTGTAAGTACAGCTGGATCCAGTTATGAAAGCCAATGACAGTATGACCTCCTCTCGTCTCTCCTACAAAGACATGCTCGAAACCTGATGAGTCCGGTCTTGTGTGGAGAGAGAAACAAACAAAACATGGCTTTCAAAAAAAATCTTACATCAGTATAATTAATGAAGCTCAGAATGGGGAAACTGCTTTAGAAGAACACAAGAGTATGTCAAAGTGATTTGTCTGTGTGACCAGAAGAAAATTTATTAAAAAAAAAAATAAACAAAAAGTCGTCTTTAATTTGTGATGTAACAGAAATAGCAAAATATCTTTTCTTTTGTAGTGAAAAGAGTTATGGAAGAAGAAGAACATGTTGTGCGGCCTGCAGATCTGAATGCAAGCTTGTGTCTTCTGCCAATGATATCTAATTAATGTTATTGAACATAATTAATAATTGCACTTGTAATTGGAATAATTGTAACATTCTTTTTAGAATTTATGTGATGTTAAGTGATGGTTCACCCTGTATTTTTTACATTCCACAGACAAAGCCGTTTGGAATGAAGTGGGTGAGTCAATTATAACAGAGTTCTGATTTTATGATGGATGATCTCTTTAACAAATCTTGTGAATCGTGCCCCAAATTATCTCCTGTAAGTTGTTCTGAATCCTCTGTACTTACTTACTGGATCCTCTCCTGGCGTACAGCTCAAACCAAATGTGATAGAGCTGCTTCTTGAAGCCTGCGGTGTCCTCTGGAGAGAGACGCTTCCCCATGAGATATTTGTGGGCCATCTAATACGAGAACATATACATCTATTGCAACTTACTATTCAGTACAGTTTCTTACACAGATGGTAAGGAATCATAAAATCATTTCTCTTTTTAGATTGAAGTAAAAAAAAAAAGTGTCTTATGAAAAACAGAATACAGCTGATCAGTAATAAATCTTTTTCTTGACCCATTTATTACCTTCATAGTGGGGGTCTTTAGGATCGAATCCAGGAACTTGTGGTTTTCCAGTTCTTCCTCTGGTGTGACAATCTCCGGTTCACCAGTATCACTTTCATAGTTGTCCAGAAGTGAGATAAAAGCTGAAATGACACATATGCAAATTTTTCAACCTTCATCTCTAAATTAGTACCTATACTTGTTTGGATTCATTTTATTTTCTCTTAAGGCTATCTTAATTAAACCAGTGCCTAAATGTCCTTTTTACCAGATGTTTTGATACCAGATCAGGTAAATCAATGGCATAAGAGTATTTGCATTATAAACAAAGCATTTATTTAATTGAGCTCCAAAAAAAACAGCTCGTTTGGATCTGAGGGGCAAGATGACGTCACATGGGTAAAACATTTGCATGAGCTAGTCATCGACGAATAGTCTTCTTCTCAGCATAGGCCCCGCCCACTGGTGTTCAGTCGCTAATCGCCGACATGTGATCACAGTGAATGTGTCAAAATCAAACAGAAATTACAATCTCAGCTCTGTCTTTTCTACACTGGATACAGTTACTGATACGAGTCTGTCATCAGGACAAACGCAGTGAAAGATCGTTTGCTTTGTTATAGCGTTATAAACAAAAAAATATTGTGTTAAAGCAACTGAACATCATTCATTAGGAAACAGTGTGTCAATGATGCAGAATGACAGTTAAAGGCAGTTCATCATTGCATTCAGTGATGTCATCATCTCTGTTCAGTTTAAGTAGTATCTGTTCAATCATTTGCAATCAAGTCAACGATATTGCTGTAGATGAAGTGACCCCAACTAAGCAAGCCAGAGGTGACAGCGGCAAGGAACCGAAACTCCATCGGTGACAGAATGGAGAAAAAAACCTTGGGAGAAACCAGGCTCAGTTGGGGTCAGTTCTCCTCTGACCAGACGAAACCAGTAGTTCAATTCCAGGCTGCAGCAAAGTCAGATTGTGGAGAAGAATCATCTGTTTCCTGTGGTCTTGTCCTGGTGCTCCTCTGAGACAAGGTCTTTACATGGGATCTGTATCTGGGGCTCTAGTTGTCCTGGTCTCCGCTGTCTTTCAGGGCAGTAGAGATCCTTTCCATGTGACAGTATTAAATCTAGAGCATGATTTTGACAACGAGTAGGTCCTGAAACATGTTGTCTAACCCCAATAGAGTTCAGAATGTCTATAAACGCTGAATACCAATGCATCTTTTTCATTATCGACATGGATATTAAAATCACAAACTATTAAAACTTTATCTGCAGCCAGAACTAACTCGGATGTAAAATCACCAAACTCTTTAATAAAGTCTGTATGGTGGCCTGGTGGCCTGTATACGGTAGCCAGTACAGACATAACAGGGGATTTATCATTAACATTGGTTTCTCTGGATAATGTTATATGAAGCACCATTACTTCAAACCAGTTATACTTGAAGCCTGCCCTCTGAGAAATCCTGAAAACGTTGTTATAAATTGAAGCAACACCTCCCCCTTTGCCTTTTAGACGCGACTCATGTTTATAACAGTAATCTTGGGGGGGGACTCATTTAAAATAATGTAATCATCAGGTTTTAGCCATGTTTCTGGTTTCTAGTGATCATATTATTTACAAAAAGTGTTTCGTAGAAAGGGATCTGATATTCAATAAGCCAAGCTTTATCATGTGTTTATCCATATTGCTTCTGTTTTTTATTTGATGTACCTCAATTAAATTGTAAGTCTTAACTTGGTTTGGATGTTTCTTGTATTTTCTAGTTCGGGGAACAGACACAGTCTCTATAGTGTGATATCTAGGTGAAAGAGTCTCTATGTGCTGAGAATTAACTGACCTCTGTGACGGGAGGCAGCTAGCAGACGGTCGGTTTAGCCAGTCTGTCTGCTTCCTGACCTGGGCCCCAGTTAGTCAAGTATAAACACTAAGACTATGTGTCATATTTCTAGAGAGAAGAGTGGCGCCACCCCAGGAGGGATGAAGACCATCTCTTTTAAACAGGTCAGGTCTGCCCCAAAAGCTCGTCCAATTGTCTATGAAACCTATGTTATTCTGTGGGCACCACTTAGACATCCAGCCATTGAGTGATGACAATCTGCTATGCATCTCGTCACCACGGTAAGCAGGGAGGGGACCAGAGCATATTACAGTGTCTGACATCGTGCTTGCATGTTCACACACCTCTTTAAAGTTATTTTTAGTGATCTCTGACTGGCGAAGTCGAACATCATTAGAGCCGGCATGAATGAGAACCTTACTGTATTTATATTTAGCATTAGCCAGCACTTTTACATTTGCAAAGATGTCAGGCGCTCTGGCTCCCAGTAAACATTTGACTATGGTGGCTGGTGTCTCTATATTCATGTTCCGTACAATAGAATCGTCGATAACTAGAGCACTTTCATCAGGTTTCTCAGTGGGTGCTGTACAGATATCAGAAGGATCCCAGCGTCTTTGATTTTGTTTTGTAATTGAGGCACAGTGTCATGGAAAGACAAAAAGAAACATCTGAGATATGAAGCAGAACTAGATCTGATTCAACTGCAGCAGCACCACAAACTGTAAGTAAAGGATTTCATAATGCTTCATCTGGGAATGTTGTCAAAACACTCAAAACATGCAATAGTGAGGGGCGTTGATACTAATGGTCGACCAATATTTGTTTTTTGACTGCCGATGCCGGTATCTTGGAAAGCAGGGGGGGCGATAGCCGATATAAAGCCGATAAGATTTTTAAAATTATTCTTATTAATATTTAAGAAATGTGAAATAATTTGACAATGGATTAAAAAAATAAATGTGTAAAAGAAACAGGTTTATACTTTAGATGACAGCTTTTTTCAAAAATAAATAAATGTTTAATAAAAAATATAATTAAAAAGTACGTAAAACTGTAACCAACAGGGCACTCGGAATCATATTTTTCAAATAAAGCCAGGTTAACCCTCTCTTTACACACAGCACACAGTGAAAATGACATGAATATAACAGTGGGCAAATGCATAAAGCGCAGCATAATTTGAAATCACAAGTTTAAATTTTAAAGCATTAATTTCAAATGGACTGAAAGTCACACAGAGAACACTTGATCATGCTAGAAGATCTCACTGTTGGATTCAACTAAGTTTGCAAGGTTTGTGAAATTAAATGTTCATTAGTCATTCAAAGATTTGTTTAAATTATATTAAAGGCACATTTGCTTAATGGTGATGGCAAATATAGAGGCCTAATATAAAAGCAATCATTATAATACTTTCTGTATAGATTGATTCCTTTGTTTAACTGTTCTATCTGATTATTAAACAGACTTCTATCCACGTTAGACAGAACTGTTAAAGATGAAGGCGAACAAGAGAGAGAGAGAGAGAGAGCTCTGTATGTCAAAATACAGTCGCCGTCAAAATAGACATCAGCCAATGCTGATATTTGAAAAATATCGGCCGATATATCGGCCATAAGCAATATATCGGTCGACTACTAGTTGATACTGTTTCCTATGCAATGATGTTAGCCAATCATAACAGCAGCTGATTACTGATTAACCTTAAAGGACACGCCCCTGAAAACAGCTCGGGTCAGAATGAGGGTTTAGCATAAGCATTTTTCCACATATTAATTTGTACAAAAAACTGACATTATAAGTAAACCTCAGAACATTAAATTACAAGAAAAAAATCCATGTCATGACCCCATTAATTGTCAATGGACTGATTAGCCAAGTCCTCCGTAAAACACATAAAACAAGCCCTACAAAAAAATAAATAAAATAAAAATAGGCTATATATATAATACTGGTGTGTTGAGCGCATCAAAACAATGTATCATTTTGCAAATCAATTGGTTCAGTTGATTTAGAGTTTTGAAAAAAAGTAGAAGAAAACTTAAACTTTTCGCCAAAAGTCTTAAACTCTCATTAAAAATTAATTGGATGATGTCACTTTCTGAGTTGTGTGTGGAAGAGGCAAGAACACGTTTTAAAACCCAGATTTTCTTTTCTTTTGTGAAATGTTTTCCACAGTCTACTTTTAAATAAACAAAACGTTAAGGTATTAGCTTATTTCTTACCCAAGAAAGTCTCCTTTTTGAAAATGTTTTCATCAACAAATGTGAACAAAGGCAGTCCTGCTCCATCATTGTCATCCGCAAAACCTGCCAGATCACCCGCTTTACCCTGTGACACAAAGCAAACCTTGAGGAACTCCCAAAAGGTATTTTCTGTCTGTTTTTACATGCGTGCCTGGCATAAATAACTTTAGACAGGGAGTTTAACATACATACACACACACACACACACACACACACAAAAGTTTCAGTTGATGTTTAGTATGTAAATACCAGAATAGAGGTTTAATCAGAATATGTTGTGTATTCTAACTAAAACTAAAGTTAACTAACTTGCAGTCTGCAGTCAATTACTTGTGATTAAACCATGTAATTACTCTATCATTAATGGTATAGTAAGCATTGAAGTTTACATTACGCCCAAAAGTGTCATTGTGAATCATTTTCTAAACACCACACTGAAGAACAATGCTTATTTCAGTCTGTTTGCGCTTTCTCTGACCTTAACACCTTAGGTCAACAAACATATAATAGCAAATAAATGTCACTTTATTAAAGTAAAATGTAAAGGTTGAAACAGAAACCAAGTGTTAACTATTATTCAGAGTTCACTATTTATCGTTTAGATATTTCTAGTGAACATGTGAAATTCACACGGGAAAGATGTGAGAATTACCTGCAGAGATATGCGATAATCCATCCCAGGTCTCAGCCGATTTATGTCGTTGTCCCAGAGCTCCTGAATCAAAGCTGAAAGTTCTCGATCACCTTCAATCATTTTTGAATTCCTGAGGATTCACGACAGGTGTTAAAATATACTTTTACATTTTTAAATGAACAGCTTAACTCAAAATACAGTGACAATATTCAATTAAAAACTGAGAAAAAAATGTAATAAATATATCAAATCCAAGAAAATAAACTGAAACTTTTTTTTTTCATAACACCTACTTCAGTTTTTTACACTAATACATTTCTAAACATCACATTCTGAACTGAAACTTTAACTATTCAATATTTATATAAAAAAGACATACCTGCTCCTCTCAGCGATGTGGGTTAGTGGTTTATTTTGTATTGTTTTCTTAATAGTGCAGTGGTGCTGCTGAACATGGACTGGTTGGTAAGATGCATGGCCTTCCCACATCATGAGAGAGGCCTATTCTAAAGGGTTAGCCAGTGTCAGCAACTCTAGCCAAAGGGATTAGAGCAGGGTGAATGTGCTTCTACAGAGCAGACCAGCGCTTTGTGTTTGTTTTCCTGAGGTATTGTCTCATTACCTGATGCTGTGTACATCTTCTAAAGCCTGACCAAACCCCCAAAACATTCAAACTTCATTTCAAATGCAAGCGATTGTCTATCAGTCTTAAAGGGTTAATATTTACCTTTTGGTGAAATCAACATAATGTTTCAGCTTCCAGAAGTTTTTTCTTATGATTTTGGTCATATTTATTACACAAAAGTACAGTCATAACAGGATATTATTGGAAGAACAGGGGCCAGTAGGATCAGGAATCCTCAAAATCTTCTAGAAAAGGTTACCGCCAGCATATAATCAACATTTAATCAATAAGAAATGGGAGGGAATGCTATATTGTGACTCTGGCCACAGCTCAAAGCTGTATCTTTCTTTTATAATCTGATAAAACTAAACACTCTTTAGAGAGATGAAGGATGCTATAATCAATAATGTGTTATGTCCCCTTTAGATTTAGGTATAGGGTCAGAATTAAGGATCTAAAATATTT